>NC_071261.1:21584075-21884075 GCF_023375685.1 Ictalurus furcatus
AAAAAATGATGAGAACTCGTCAAAAACTGGTGTTCAGGAGAACATCAAGTTTCTCTGTGATATGGGACAATAACATTTTTATATTTGATACAGTTTCTAAAGAGAATTTTTCAGACATCATGTTTTAAACCTACTAGTAAATTAATTCCACTTAAGTTTCATATTATCGTTTAAAACATATGTATACAGGTGCATCTAAAAAATAATTTTGAATATCGTGGAAAAGTTCATTTTTTTCCGTAATTTTATTCAAAAAGTGGAACTTTTCATATACTGTAAATTCGTTACAAATAAAGTGAAATATTTCAAGCCTTTTTCTGTTTTAATCTCGATGATTATGGCTTACAGCTCATGGAAATAAAAAAATACAGTATCTCATAATATTAGAATAAAGAATTCATAATAGAGAAATGTCGACCTGAGAAGAGCTCTAATCAGCGAATTAACTCTAAACATCTGCAAAGGTTTCCTGAGCCTTTAAAAAGAACTGGACCGTTCCTCAGTGGTCCAAAGTCCCCTTTTCAGTTAAAAGTAAATTTGTATTGAATCTAGAATATATGAAAGTTCTACTTTTTGAATTAAATTGCAGGAAAAAAAATGTACTTTTCCACAATATTCAAATTTTTTTTAGATGCACCTGTATATACTATAGTAATTATTTCTGGTTTATAAAGAGGGGAAAACAACATTAGCAATGTATTTGAAATACAGATTGCTCCTTTCATGTGTGTATGATGGATGATATTTAAATAGATCAAGTACCTTGTGTGCTGACATCATGTTATGTTACTGGCCTAATTTAGTGTTGATTTATTGCATATACTTCACTGCAGCACCACAGGCTTCTGTTTATAAACAGTTCATGAACAGTCCAGCAGTTCACAGGTGCTATACAGAATCATTGGCACTCGTTGTAAAGTTTTTTTGTTTTTTTATGGTTATTCAGTGTAATCTCTCACCAACTATGAGAGAAATTGAATTGAGCTTTACAATATAAACACATCAAAGATGTTATGTGGAGGATCTTAGATAACTGTATTCCTTATCCAGTGCGACTTAGATTTATCTCATTTATACAACTGAGCAGTTGAGGGTTAAGGGCCTTGCTCAAGGGCCCAACAGTGGCAGCTTGGGAGTGCTGGGATTTGAACTTGCAACCTTCCAGACAGAAGTCCAACGTCTTAACTGCTGAGCTACCACTTTCCAATTAAAGACTAGATTCCTCTCATAGTTTCGGTGTCTTCACATATCACTGGCAACAGGAATTCAAAAAAAAATTATCTGCTGACTACAATCTTCCTTGGAAATGCACTGCGTGACCATATTAAAGTGTTTGTTTCTGAGTGGCTGAATGTGGAACAGGTTATGACACGATATGCACTCTCACGAGAGACAATAGAATGACAATTGAGTGGATCAGTGCATATAATCTGCATTACTGTATTCCAGAGGACTGTCCTGCGAGGTGACGTCAGTGACTTCATGGTGCGAACTAGGGCTGTTATGATTATTTGACAATTTAAAGGAAATGTTTATTTTTATTTTACTGTCAATGTGTAGTTTATCCCCTTTTAATGCATGCAAGTGTACAGGGAATTCTACACACACACACACACACACACACACACACACACACACACACACACACACAAAGGAGAGCTCATGTTTGGACGTATCTCTAAGCCAGTTCTCAGGAACACAGACAGTTAACCTGTGCATTCGTGGTAATCTGTTTAGAATAAAGACTTTTTACAGTTAATGCTAATTAAAGAATTAGCCGGTTTCTAATGTTTGTCCTTGAAAGCGCTCTTGAGGTTAACGGAAGTTGTTCTGTATGTATTTATCTATTTGAAGTAGCTATTGGAATGTCAGTGTATTAGGTTTGATTCGATTTTCTTATTTTTTTAAGCTAACAATGGTGATTGATGACAATTTCTAAGTATGCAAATGTCCGATTTTTATGCCATTTGTACCAATCTGTCAGATTTGGTATTTGTTATGTTTGTGATTTCTCATTTGTAGCGTCTTAAATGTGTCTTAGTGCATTGTTAATAATCAAGTATCTGTGTGACCTGTTTTATTGTCAGTTTATTGGTTTTGTTAATCACACTTAGTGTTTGTGTTCCTCAGACCTGTCGAAGAACCGGCTGTGTGAGGTGCCAGAGGAGTTGTGCCAGTTCATCTCTCTGGAGACGCTCAGCATTTATCACAACTGTGTGCGCTCAGTTCCTTCCACCCTCTGCCAGCTACAGGCTCTCACCTACCTCAACCTCAGGTACACACACACTCTGCTGAACTGAACACAGTCTACAAGGTCTTGCCTATCCTACAGCACATCCATCCACAGGACTTTGGTTGTTATAGTATGATGGATTAATAAATGTACAATTTCTTGGGGCTCCTGAACAGTGCAAAAGAAATGCCTTTGCCTTGTTGGAATATTACAATTTCAAATGTAATGATTACGTTCAAATTCCATTTGAGGTCTATATTCGGCTCGCAGCCAGCCATATTTCGAATTCAATGTTTATATGCATACAGGCATCAGAAAATTCATGTAAGTATGGCTGAGTTGCCATTCCTAAATACCTAGCCTACAGCTAAGCATCTGTTAGCACCCACAATTCCTTGCAGACTGAGTCATGCTCCTTTCAGTGGATTTTTGCGTGCAACACATTTCCGATTAAAACGGGTGGGAATCAAAATTTGGGGAATCGGAATATTGTCTTAATCTGAATCAGGCAATCAGATTGCTGCATTTACTCAATAATAGAATATTGCCAAATTCTCATCAATATCGGCATATTTATGCACATGTAAACGTAGCCAGGAACTAAGAGAGTGTATTGGGCCATGTTGTCTGGGTGGGGGGTGGCATTACTTTCTCCTCTGTCAATCCCCGAGCAACACTATCCAATCACGGGCACCTGTGAGCTCATGTATGCAGAAGAGGGCAGACAGCACTTTCCTTGGGGTGTGTTACACTGCCCTGTGATGATACATTTGCAGCAGATTGAAAAGATGCAGTTGCCTTCGCATGTCTCAGAGGAAGAACTTGATGCTTTCACCCTCCTGAGTTGGCAGCTGTCACGTGTTCGGGAGAGCTGACTTGTGGGTGGAAATTGGATGTGATCAAATTTAGGAGAGAATTGGTGGGAAAGTACAAAGTGGCAAATGAATGTGGTGTAAGTGGAATAAAGCACTTCAGGATGTACTGTTATGGTAAAATAATCAACTTTGGAGTGGTAACATCATGAGTGGAGAAGCTTCAGACCCACCCCTCTGTGCTCAGGACTTAGTTACTGCTTTACCTTTGACATTTATGAAGCTCTGACCCTGGAGACTCCTTACAGACTGTTTCACCATGTCAGTGGTTATACGGTTTTGTTTTGTTTTGTTTGTTTCTTTATTATTAGGTTTAGATTATGTAGAGCGTACACCATACAAGTCCTTGACAATGAGTTGCTACTATAGAAACGATAACATATTAGAACAAGTACGTTAATTAACATTAATATAAACCTGTGATTTGCCGTGCAGCCGGCGTGACTATCAGAGTAGTGTTTAGAGGATATGTGGTATAAAATATTATCACTCCTCTTTAAATACTCTTTCTTGTTATCGGTTTATAATTTATAAATGAGTAAAGTCAAAAAATGTATGACCCTCTAAATTACTGAATGTGATATTTGTGAGCTTAGCTAAATATTTGGCTAGTGTAATATATTATTCATTCTGTTTTACTGTTTTTAGTGAATGAAATTACGAGCTTTATTCAAGGTTTAATGGTTTTAACGATCATGTTGCTTACTAGGTGATTGCTTATTTATGTAGAGTCTAATGATGCTTATAGTTATTTCTCTCTTTTTTTAACCAATTGTTAAAGCGCATATCTGTGTTGTAAATTGCTTTTCAATGTTGAGCAAACCTCCACGTTGTACATGTGTGTTTTAGTCGTAACCAGCTGTCCAGTTTGCCCGCGTCAGTATGTGAGCTCGCTCTGTTGCGAGTGCTCAACGTCAGCAACAACAAGCTACCAGTCCTTCCTGCTTCCATACACAGACTTGCACATCTCCGGCAACTGGTACGTACAACTCGCACCACTGTGTCAGCTTTCTCATGCTCCCCATCACCCTGTCCTGATCTCATCGCACCATGCTGATTTTCTCTTTCAGTTGTATGTTTTGGTACCCGCTCAAACTAATGATATTCAGGGATGGGGCGAACCTCAGTTCACGGAGTATATTAGTGTACTGATGATAACCATAATAATAAAACAAACTTAATTATTTTTTTAAGCATGGCTCCAAATCATTTAATGTTACAATGAACCATTAAATCAGGAACTTTAGTGTGAACAAACAAGCTGCTGAAAGCGACTGGATTTAAGATTTGGGAATTTCATCGTAGCTAGTAGGAAAATGTTATTGCGTTTATGCATTTGTTCTGTGAGAGTGAAGTAGATGCTAGTGAAGTAACTGGTTACTACGAATACTAATCAGCTAGACAAAAAACAACCTCAAGAAAGGGAAAGGCTTCGGGTCATGTGTGGAGGCTCTGTGTGAAGCTGGACCAGAAATTTGCGGTGGGTCTTTGGCTGTACTTCTTTTGGGTGCCATTTTGAGCCCAGCAGCTCTGACTGTGAATAACTATGGATTCCCAAGGCAACTTGTTGCAGCTCAGGAAAATCATGTCTTAGCGAATTAAACCCCTCCATTTTTAACACCACCATCAACTTATTGCTATAAACGAATGGCAAATGAGACAAGGATCATTATTATTCCTAGCACATATTGGACTTAATGGTGTAACAAACACATTCCCAACACTGTTGGAAAATTGAACTGGAAATTCTCAATGTATTTTAATGTACAGTGGACAAACCGTTTATGGCTCTGGGTTCCCTAATGTTTATTGTATGTGTGTGTATGTGAGTTGCTCGAAGTACATACAGGCAGTCTTCTGTTTGCAGGATGTGAGCTGTAATGAGCTGCAGTGTTTGCCGGTGGAATTGGGTCAGCTGGAGGGTTTACGGGATCTGAACTTGAGAAGAAATCAGCTCACGACCCTGCCAGAGGGTTAGTTCATCCCACACGCGCACACACACACATGCAATCCAGAGACCACGGTCCCATCCCTACACAATCATGAAGTTAGATAACTGTTCTAAAAAGGTCTGTGATTATGCCATGGCCTCAGTGATAAAATGGCTGGAAGCTTAGTAATGTAGAAGTGATTAGGAATTAGTCATTTCTATCAAATTTCCAGTTCTGTGCTCTTACTACAAAATTGTAGTCAGAGTCCAAACACTATAATTACTGTATACAATACGCGACCTCTTTATCTGAACCCTTCTACTACAGAATTGGCCGAGTTGCCGCTAGTCCGTCTGGATGTCTCCTGCAACAGAATCTCCCACGTTCCCGTGTGCTTTCGGCACTTGCGGCACCTGCAGCTCATCTCGCTGGATAACAACCCTCTGCAGATGCCCCCAGCACAGATCTGCTCCAAAGGGAAGTTCCACATTTTCAAGTATCTAAACATGGAGGCATGCAAAAGGACCCAGGATCAGCTGGAGAGAGCTCTGCGACCCAGTGGCTTCAGCAGCTGGTGAGGCCAGGATGAAGTGATGGGAGGGGGTTGTCTTTTGATTGATGGTGGAAAGATTATTTGCTCTCCTCTTAAGAGATGCTAAATCTGGAAAAATTAGCTTGCACTGTTTCGTGATGGCTAACAATACTGAGTATGTAAATCAGTGATAAACGTTTGCACATTTCAATAAGCGTGTGGCGTTCTACATGGTGCACATGATATTCTGGAAGTGTTCGATTTTCACAAATGAAATTCACCACCAGAGTTGAATTAGTGTCGAGTACATGAAACATTTAATGCTCTGCTGGTTTTATTTAGATCGTGAAAAGGGTTGGTGAACATGTGCATTAGCAGAACTGGAAAAAAGAAGAGGAAAAGATAGAATACGATAAGGTGCACTGAACCGAATTGTCGTCCCCCCCCCCCCCTCTCTCCAGTCTTTCAGATCAGGAGCTGTTCCCTGGTCAGTATGGTGGTCTGGACTCTGGCTTCAACAGTGTGGACAGTGGCAGCAAGAGATGGTCTGGAAATGAGGTAACAGGAAGCAGCATGAAACCAATTAAACAAATTTCAGCTGCATGTAAATCTGTTTTTCGTCTTGCGCTGTGCGCACACGAGAACATCCTGCCTGTCTCTTTCCAGTCGGCTGACGATTTTTCAGAGAGATCTTTGCGATTGATGGAAATTTCTCGTGAGCAGCACAGGGAACAAGACGAGAGGAACGCGTCGCTCGATACACCCAAAGGTACTAAACATCTCGCACGTTGGCAAAAGAGAGAGGCTCTCTAAGCCTACATATTTAAAGTATTTCTCTTTCTTCTTTTTTTTCCCCTTACTCTGATCTGTAGTGAATGGAGATGTGGAGCAGGTGGATTTCATTGACGGAAGTTTAACAGAAGAGGATGAGGAAAGCTGTAAACCAGACACTCCCAGTCCTCCACAGTCATCACTCGCACAGGCAAGAAGATGCATTAATCTTTGGGGTTTTTTTTGTTTTGTTTTCTAAAGCATTTTCTAAAACACTAATTTTGCCAAACATGTAAAATATTTATTGATCTACAGTGGTGCTAGAAAGTTTGTGAACCCCATTAGAATTTTCTGTATTTCTTCATAAATATGACGCAAAACATCATCAGATTTTCACACAAAGAGAACCTAATTAAACAAACGAGACAAAATGTTATACGTGGTCATCTATTTATTGAGGAAAATGATCCAATATTATAGGCTCCAGGTTTCCCCGTGACCCTGAAGGAAGGATAAGTGGTATAGAAGATGGAAGAAGATGATCCAATATTATGTATCTGTGAGTGGCAAAAGTATGTGAACCTCTAGAATTAGCAGTTTAATTTGAAGGTGAATTTAGAGTCAGGTTATTTCAATCAATGGGATGACAATCAGGTGTGAGTGAGAACCCTGTTTTATTTAAAGAACAGCGATCTATCAGAGTCTGGTCTTCACAACACATGTTTGTGGAAGGGTATCATTGCATGAACAAAGGGGATTTTTGATGGCCTCAGAAAAAGAGTTGTTGATGCTCATCAGGCTGGAAAAGGTTATAAAACCATCTTTAAAGAGTTTGGACTCCACCAATCCACAGTCAGACAGATTGTGTACAAATAGAGGACATTCAAGATCATTGTTACCCTCCCCAGGAGTGTTCTCCCAACAAAGATCACTCCAAGAGCAAGACGTGTAATAGTTTTGTCTCAGTTGTTTAATTGGGCTCTCTTTGTCTACTTTTAGGACTCGTGTGAAAACCTAGTGATGTTTTAGGTCAAATTTATGCAGATATACAGAAAATTCGAAAGGGTTCACAAACTTTCAAGCGCCACCGTATCTGCAGCACGTCTCGCATGCACTCCGTGTCGATTACATTAGAGTGAATCTATGGGTACTCTTCGTCTTTATTTGTTCTTTTGCTTCGTGTCTTTCAGGAGAAGACTGAAAGCCGGTCCACACCCTCACAGAGCCCTGATTCAGTTGGCAGCAGGTAAAACTGTTTACACACAACAGCAGAAGCATGAGCTCATCCTCATGAGTTCACAATACACCTCTAGGTCCCATTGTATGAGCAATCTAAAACTAAACCTGCTTTTTGATTCTAAAACATGGGCTGTTACCAGGTTACTGTGTATTATTGTACAGTATATAGTAAATATCCTTACAGGCCAAAACCATTTTGGACAAACTTGACTCCCCCCCTCTCTTTTCCTTTTCCCCACTCTGTGTGTCGCATTCTCACTTTCTCTCCAAACCTCCCTCACATATTTGACCAGGTCAGCCTATCGGTGTGTATTTGAGCTGGGAAAAGTCAACAGTGATTCTTCTATTCATTTCCTCCTGGGATTCAGGGCTGCTTGACTGAAAACTGGTCCAGTTTTATTCAGACTAATACTGTAGCAGAAACTAATCATGCGATCGTGCACACAAAGCGACATAAGTGGCATGTTTAACATATTGATCTCATCAGGAGTTTTAGTGTGTATGCTCCCAAAATGTAGAACTCTATCCTACAAGACATTTTTAATAAGCAGCTTAATATATATATACACCTCCAGGGTCACACACTCACACACCAATGGCAGCAGAGCTACCATGCAAGGGAGCAATTCAGGGTTCGGTGTCTTGCCCAAGAACACTTCAGTATGTGGAGGGGCCACGAATCTGAGATTAGTGAACAACTTGCTCTACCACCTGAGCCACAGCTGCCCCATCCATGTCAACCTGTAAAATGTTATCAGTTCCATTCCAGTTATACTGGAAATTTTATTTGGCGCAATAAAGTGACATAGAAACATCATTCAGTTGTTAGCTCAGCTCAATTGGAATTCAGTTGCGCCCATACACCTCGGAGCATCTGATAGTTTATGTTCACTTTTCCGGCTACAAGCTTCCGAATGTTGAAGACTGCAATCCGATTGGCTCGTCGCAATTCAGTGTATACACAACCAGCCAACCAACTTGTTTATGCTTATTTCTCCATCATTCTGGGGTAATGAACATTATTAATATAACATGCAATGGTGAAGCGCATTACCGTTACCATATACCAGTGAACACAATTGTATAGTCTGCTTAGAGTGAAGCAGGTTATGGCTGTGCGTGTGCAGACACCAAGCTTGAGTTGTTTAGTTCCATTCGTAAGACTCAAACCCCTAAATTCTGCCATGAACATTTTTGAGCACGGGACGTTCTAGCATTTCTGTTGAGGATGTCATTCTCCACTCTGCAGGAGGAGTGTTGGCAGCGACTCGGCTGATGCAGTCTATCCGTCCAGTCCCACACTAGAGGAGAAGAAGAGGCCTGGCACGCTGCAACTCTGGCAGGAGAGGGAGCGTGCGCAGCAGCAACAGCGAGAGCGGTGAGTGCGGATTACACTGGGATGTAGCAGAAATCTGAAACGGAGATATTTATTCAGGAAGCAGAAGAGACAGGACAGGGGACATAAAGGGTTTTAACAATGGTTGGACGAACAGACGGGTACATTAAATAATATATAACATCATTTCATAACATGCACTGTGTAATATTCTGAGCTGTACAGGACTCCACTGGCTGATGAAACACCACAGTATTACTAAAGTAGTCATTTGGGTGTTGGGAAGAAAACTAAAGTATGACAGCAGTACAAGTAGTTTCAAGAAAGTGTGTACACAATGATTTGTTTATTAAACTATGCCTTTTTTTGCCGTGTTCTTCTAGTATGCAGAAGACAGCATTCAAAACAGGAAGTCAGACGGCGGCATCAGGCAAACAGGCCGGAACAGGAAGTGTCTCGTGGTAAGATGGCTGGGGCCTGTTTTGTGTTCACGTTGACGCTGTGTGTCCATGTTGTAGCATTTTAGTGATTGACTTCTGGGACTTTATCTAAAATGTATAAACCCAGGTTTTTAAATGCTAAAAGGGAAACTGGTTTCTAGGAGAAAGTTTGTGTCCATCCTGTGTGCTAGTAAATGATGGTGGTGATGCTCTCTTACTATTCTGACCTTCTCTGTCTCCCTCTAGTGGTGACTCTACAGACAGTGGCGCTGCTGTTAACGGTCTCCGCCAAAGATCTGTTGTGAGTCTCATTTGGTCTCTGTCTGTTTTCTGTCTCTCCTCATCATTTACTTATTTGTTTTCACTTAATATTGTGTGCTGTTCTTTCAGACTGTGGATCAGATTTATCCAGTATCCCTGCAACGCTCAACAAGCCGCACAGGTGCAGCACCATCTCCGCACATTTTTACATGGTTACACTTATGCTTTCTCTGAATATTGCTGTACAAGTTGTTTATTTATTTTAAATAGAAAGAGATGTAAGCTGTAGTCTTGTCTTGTTGTATTCTATATAGATGTGCCCTCTGCTAAGCCATGTTCTCCCACTGGCAGTGCTCCTAAACCCAACAGCTTCCTCTTCCGCACCTCTTCACGCTGCAACGTCAAGACTTCAGGTACCCACAGAACATAGGCTTGAGCAGTATTCAGTAC
Source organism: Ictalurus furcatus (assembly GCF_023375685.1). Taxonomy (NCBI): domain Eukaryota; kingdom Metazoa; phylum Chordata; class Actinopteri; order Siluriformes; family Ictaluridae; genus Ictalurus; species Ictalurus furcatus. Next base: position 21,594,141 of record NC_071261.1, read on the forward strand.
AAATAACAGCTTAAACGAGAATACTTTTACTTCACATGCACCCATATTAGTTTGTTCTGTAGTATATTAGTGATTTAAAATTGAAATGATTTTTATATATATATGTTTGAAATGTCCTATAAAGCTGTAATAATAATAATAATACTAATGTTTATACCAGAGTGCTGTTAAAATCTCGATTCTGATTGGTCAGAAGGTCTTGAGAAATTTTCCGTAAGATCAGGACTAATACTCAGCTTGCGCAGGGACCCCATGTAATTCGATTTAAAATCTCCTTTTTAAAAGTGTAACAGTGACGTTTTCTGCGAGGAGATGTTTATTTAGCGTTGTTGGAAGGCGTCTCCAGTATCCATGCTTTGTAACAGTTAAAGGGAAAGCTGCAACTTTAGACTGTTTGTAGACAGTTAACACGTAGTGTATGGAAAACACTGAGCTCGAGCTGTGTATACAAGCAGGTAGATGCGTCTACTAAAGCAGTCAGGAAGTGTGCAATGTTTAAAAGCACATCAACACTGCTGCACCCAGCATATTTGCAGCAAAGCCATGTCACTACTATATCAGTCAGCATGTTTATATAGACAACAATAATCCGATATTAACCCGATTGAGACAATACGCTGATTAAGAAACGACCATATAAACAACTATTACTGTTGACCTTAATTTGACTAAAGTCATACTTGAAGTAAACACAAATCGAATTAAGATATGAGGAGTTTTCGTATTTTAGTCGCATTATTGAAGTGCATTATAGACATGTACACACCTTAATCACATTATTAATGTCGTGTGGGAGTTTTCACTGCATTTTTGCGACAGCACACATGCACACACAGCAGTGCTCAACTGTTTAACCGCAAACAAGAGAACACGGATGTGTCCGAAACCGTGTACTTACCTGCTACAGTATATAGTAGGTGAAATACATGTACATCGGCTACTATATAGTAGGTAAGTATGTGATTTCAGAAGCAGTCGTCCATTTGCTCATATAGCATGACTCAGGGATGTCACGAGAACCGATACTTCGGTACCAAGTCGGTACCAACATTCTTAAAACGTGACGGTACTTGTTTTTCTGCACTATCATTTGAACCGATTCTAATGGAGGTACCGAGGTTGCAATTCTTCCGGACCTGATGGGGGCAGCAAATACGTGCAACTGTTTTAGTCGGTCCACAAGTGGTGAAGAAGAAGAACGCCTACAAGCACACAGGGAAAAACTACAGAAGTTTAGCTTAGCTTAACAAGTTTAGCTCCGCCCCAACTCGTTGAGAGGAAGAGAGGAAAGCTAGTATCGGTTTCCGGTGTGTGACCGATGCTATCGTTCATTTCAAACAAAGCGAGAAAACACCTGGAATCTGGTGAAGCACCTGAAAGAGACGGTCCTGTATTATTTTTGTTTGAGGCAGCTGGTATTGTTGCCGTGAAACTAGCTAACGTGCTCCATGTAATGTTAGCGATAGCCTGTTATTTGTTAACGAGGCTAACACATTGCAATGTTATAAGCTACCTCCTAATGGGCCACCATGCATCGCCATTCAGCCCGTGTCCTGTCAGCTAAATGTAGCCTCATGTCACTAATAATTATTCAAATGTTCATGCTTTTAATAAATCTTTTTGGCCTGCCACCATATCAGTGAATTTAAACTAATGCTTGCATTCAGAGTATAAGGTGTGTGTGTGTGTGTGTGTGTGTGTGTGTGTGTGTGTGCGTGCACGTCTGTGTGCATGCGTGTGTGTATGAAACACCCAGAGCTGTATACGGTACCGTAACATTTACATTTATTCATTTAGCTGACGCTTTTATCTAAAGCGACTTACAAATGAGGAAATACAAGCAAAGATGAACTGTATGTCAATACGTGAAATTCTAGAGGGAACGTCGGACGGCGTGGCGTGGGGACGTAATGACGTGCCGTTAATCGCTCTATGTTCTATAAGATGTAAAACAGGGACATAAAAGGAATATTGTAAAAGCGACTCGTGTAAACACCTTAATCAGAATATTGTCTTATTCAGAGTAAGGTCAGTAATTAGATTACTGCTGTCCATGTAAACGTAGTCAGTGTCACAGCTCTGTGCTGAGAATGGTCCATCACCAAAGTGATACCTGCAGTGGTCCTGTGGTGGTCTCTTTCGAATTATTCGAGGGACGGATACCAACAAAGTGCACCTTATAGGATAGTTCTAGGATCTGAATTTCATTAGCAATCTGTGGAAATACCCCACAATGATGGTTATACAATACTTTGTGTGTGTTTTAGGATCAATGCAGTCTCTGGCTGAGTCAGGTCGCAGTGAATCTCGATCCACGCTCAAATCACCACGAGAGGAGAGAGCAGAAATCGCCCAGTTACGGAAGGTAAGGACTATTTATGCACTTTTCACATGTTTCTTTGCAGTGGTTTTACATTTACACTAGACCGTCCTCCTACACGGCTCCCTGCTTTTACACTTTCAGTTTCAGTATGACAAGTGATCGCTTTGTACAGGTATATTTTTTACATTTCCATATTGCCTGTATAAAAATACGAGAAAAATACACAAGCAATGGTGTACGGAGTAGAACGTTTTTAGTGTAGTAAGCTTCAAAACTGTATACATGCAAACCTTACACATGCAAAGCGTGAAGTGTTAGGCTTTTCGGTTTAAAACGGAGACTTTCACAGCACGTCCATTGCAAATGAATAAGAGTATTACAAATGAGCTCAGCTTGTGATGTCACTAAGTTCATGGACCAATGATGTCCGAAATAAGAGAATGATTACGGTACGCAGAAAACGTTAATCACAGATTCAGTGTCAAGCTAGCTAGCATAGCTAGTGAGTATGTTGGTATATATTTACATACATTTAAATCCAGTTAAATGCTAAGAACATAATAAAACGTGAGACGATGACTGTTAGGTTAAAGGGGTGGCAGGACAACGCGGGGACGTCTCCGTGTTGTGCATTCACGCATATTCGGCGGTACTTTAAGAACACGCACATTAATGTTATGTCTAGTAGTGAACGTGTGTATCCTCCCACACTGTCTGTTCACTAAGACGTTGTTTCACACAGTCAGACACTTTATAACACATCCGTCAACTTCTCAAGGTCGTCTTATTCCTCACGCTGCCGTTTTGGCACTGACAGCATTATCTAACATCTCTCTCTCTCTCTCTCTCTCTCTTCTCGTCTGCTCTCCATCTGTCAGTCCCTGGAGTCTTCTCTGAAGATCACCCTTCCAGAAGATCTCGGTGATGCGTTGTCCAACGGTACCATCCTCTGCCAGCTAGCCAATCACGTACGCCCTCGGTCGGTGTCAATCATCCACATCCCCTCCCCTGCTGTGGTGAGTCCTCAGCGATATTGATCAGCCTCCTCGAGCTCTCACGAGGCGAGACTACTTACAACTTTGTTTCACAAACTTTGTTCCGTTTAATCTGTACAGCCGAAACTGAGTGCCGCCAAGTGTCGTCTCAATGTCGAAAACTTCCTCACTGCCTGCCGCAAGCTGGGCGTTCCTGAGGTAAATGACTTTTTCAGAAACTGTCTTTGCTTTTCTGTGCTGCCTTAAGTGTGTGTTTCTTAATATGTGTTTAATGTATTACTGAATTCTGTCTGCTTTATGCGTCTCACTTTTTCTTGTCTTTTTCCTGCCTTTTAATTCCTATTATTACTTGTTTTTTCTGCTTTCTTATTGCTTTATTTCTTTTTTTTCCCTTCTATTCTGCTGCCTCATTCTCGCTCTGTCTCTGGCTCTCTCTCTCGCTCTCTCTCTCCCTGTATATCTCTCTCCCTCAGACGGAGGTGTGTCTAGCGTCTGATATCCTCTGCAGTAAGCTGCGTGCAGTGCAGCGCTGTGTGGAGTCTCTCTTGTCGATAGGAGGAGGAGAGGAGCTGAAGGAGGAGATACAAGCACTCTCTCCCGCTCTCTCTCCCTTCTCCCTCGTCCCCACCGGCTTCTTGCTCTTCTACTGCCTCGTCATGGGCCTGCTCTTCCTGCTCTACCACCACCTTACTGCATAAAGCGCATAAGTGTGTTTACACGCGAGCATGTGTCGGATGTAATCGATGCGTGCACTTCCACAAACGAATCGGGCTTTGCAGCAGTGCACTTGCACACTATGGCACACTATAGCAGTGTGCCGTAAGTAGAGCTAGCTGCACTGCCATCCAGACAGCTTGGCAATGTCACACACACACACACTCTTATACGCCCCACATAGTTCTGTTACACTCTAAAAGCTGCAGTGAGTAGATGTGGAACCGACACAGTGGTTGTTTTTATGCTGTATCTGTCTTAAGCAGAATTGTATATAAAAATACTTAATACTGTTACAGGTTTATGGACAGAGAGACTTTGTAGGATTGCAGTCTGTTGTTTTTGTTTTTTTGTTTTTTTTTTAACTCATGAATTACAAAACAAAAGCATTTTATATAAGCTGCCCAGATAAAAAAAAAAAAGCCTCATCTGTCATTTCTTTTCTAATACTTGCTTACACCGTCCCTCACCTTAATAACAGCGCCAGTCCTGTTAGGTGTGGAAGCCAGCAGAACGTTCCATCAATGTTAGATGACTCTTTCACTTGCTTGATGCAACTTAAAGCTAGACTACTTTTTAGGTTTTTCACCTTCTGTTTTTTTCTGTTAAATATTTTGGGTCATTTGGCAAATCCCACCCACTGGCCAGCTCTACGCTATCACGCGTCAGCTATAATTTAGGGAGAGCGAGTTTGTGCTTTCACTGAGACCCATGAAGTGAGCCACCGTATCTTTTTGAACTGCTGCTCGTGGTATATCGCAAGGCAGCAGAACATGCTGGAGGAAAGCGCTATCTGCCCTCTTCCGCGTACATGAGCTCACGTAAGTGCACGTGATTGGCCGTTGTCCCTCTGATTGACAAGCTAGAGAATAACACTGTTCCTCCAGTCTAGAAGCATGGCCAGGTTTGCTCTCTAGGACTCCTGGAAATGGATAGGCGTGGCAGCATTGGGATTCGAAATTTGCAACCTTGCTGTTCTGTTGCGTCACTCGGGAGCCACGTGCCACAAGTATTCTCTTCAGAGGTGCCTACATCTATGGTTTAGCTGTAGCATTTACGCTTGCTAAAGCAGTGGCCGGACGCAAATTCTGTAAAGTGCTTTTGCACAGACTTTATCTAAGTTGCGTGAGCTAATAGAAAGCAAAAAGGCAGAGGATTTTCCACTACAGGTCATTCAGTAATATAATAGCAGGGTAAAATGGGCCGTGTGTTCCCATTCTCTTTGTTATACATTATATAAGATGTACTTAATTTTCCCTTTGGGGAGACAAGTTGTTATTTCACTTCAGTAATGAAACTCTAAACACAAGGGATGTATTGCTTTAATGCTGTTATCACAAACATCCTGACCTCCGACATATGCTCATACATATGCATATGGTCATTTTTCTGTCTGCCTGCTAACATTTTCTTGTCGGCAATGTTGGCTCCTCGTTCTATGCGATCGAGGTGATATTTGCAGGAGAGTCAAGGTGTCCAAGTGTGCTACCATGCTTGTTGATTTGGTCCTGTGAGTGTCAGAATTGTGTTCTGCTTGAACCTGAAGCACCAAACCTCAGAATCTGGCCAACAAACTGACCATGATTTAACGATGACTTGTGTTCGTCTATGTGCTGCTATTGATGGATGAGGATGAGTTTTGTGGGGGTTTTTTTGTCTGGGGAGCTTATTAAAACCCTTAAAGCTATGCTGTCCATCATGGCTAGATGTTTTTAATCAGTTTGTTTTAAAAGTGGTATTTATCTGTTCTTAGTGTCCACTTCCCAAAGGGCTTCGTCGCCGCTTTGCCTTAGCTTACACAGGGGATCGAGATTTGAGGATGGTGTAGTATTTTAATGCGTTTTATAACGGTTTATTTAGCCTCTGGCACGAATCGTAAAAATCCGCTCACATCTTGTTCAAAGGGCTTTAAATTTTTTAACCACTTTGTCTCAGTGCTTGCAAATGTAAGTGCCTGCTATGTCTGACTGAAGCTACTGTTACAAACTCCACCATGTCCATGACCATTCCAGTCTCTCTGACCGCAGCATTGCGTGTTATTTAACATTTTGGAATGGTGTTTGCAAATGAGTATTAAAATCCCTGTTCCCATTTTGTTCAGAGTTATTCAGTCGGAATATTTCTTTCAAATGTCGGGGTTGAGGGACTGGAATGAAATGTTCGCTGTTCGTTTTGTTTGTTTCGTCTTGTTGACTGACTGTGACCACCAGGGGGCAGTGGTGTTGCACAACTGCACTCTAAGCTATATGTCTTATGGTACCGAAGTAATGTTTCAGAGTTCTGATGTTGTATGTATGTGTATTGTTTTTGGTCAGCTTGCTATGTAAAATTAAGTTATTGTTTATTTATTCATGCATTCCTGTGTCAAGCAGCAGTATTGGGTGAAACACGGCCTCACAGAGCAAATCCCTCTCAGCTCGCACAAAGCATTACAATATTTGCTGCATTTTATATGTAGTTTTATGCAGATTATCTTCTGTGTTCATAAAAAGAAAAACTGGTCTACTTAGCCCCAAGTCATGATGTGTCAAATGCAAGACCAATTTTCTATGTTAGTAAATATCAGCTCCATATATATAATATATAAAAACAGCGAGTGTTAATGAAAGTTGTAAATTCTTCTCAGTCGAAATAACATCCCATTAAAACCTTCTCAAGCTTCTTTTTTAATGCCTCAGTAACGTTGGTTTTAGGCCCATGAGTACACCGTGTTTCCTCAGTACTGTCTGCTGCTGTTGCTTTTGTGTTCCCTGCATACTTAATGTGATTTAGCAGCTTTGCAGACAGTTGACTAACGAGCAGACGCTCATCTGGAGAGAGTGATAAGGGCACATGGGAGAGAACAGAGTGAAAGAGAAGGAGGAGAGGAGAAGCACAAGGGTGGACTGATAGGATAGAAAATGTGAGGAGAAAAAAATAATAATTTTTTTTTTTTTTTAAATGGGTTCATTTTCATTCATCCAATTTGTTGAATTCTTCCCATTAACGCATTTAAAATGAGCTTCCTCAAATCTACAGTATGCGCGGATGTGAAATATCTTCTCATGGTTCCCACAACTGAAATCATCGCGCTTTTTTTTTCTTTTCTTTTCTTTTTTTTTTTTATCACATTTTCAGTCCACACAAATGTAATTGCCTGAAGGACTCACTGTAACCGAAAGCCATGTTGCTTATTCAGAGCAGGGATGTTGAAGAACTACCCATTAATGCTGCCCTCTTTGTTTTTTTGTCTTTCCTTCTTTATTTTATTCCAACCACTTTCAGTTTTTTGTTGGAGCAAGATCTGCAATAATGTTTCAACCAAAATGTCTTTTAGGGTGAAGCGAGTTTATGAAAGCACCAAAACTCACTGGAGTTGAATTTTGAACTTTTAAAGAAATTGTTAAGAAGCAAGATGTATTTTGTAATATTTATATCCCTCATGTATTTAAGGAGGTCAATTGTAAGTTTATATAGATTCCGATTTTTGTTTTTTTGTTGCTGTAATTATTAAAAAAGAAAGGGGGGGGGAAAATCTTTTGTTCTGTGCTGCTTCATTTTCTGTTTTCTCTCATGGTTTGCCTTCAGTGTATATTTTGTTTGTTTGTTTTCTTTCTCAAGCCAATAATCTTCCCTCAGGTGTCTGTTGATAGCTTTTAAGTCTCTAACCGTTGTGTTTGCTTAGTGTGAAGGTAAGTGTTAAATCCATCCTTACTTGTGAGGTGAAGGAAATTGTGCATGAGTGAGTTTAGAGCTTGTTGAAACATGTTCAGCTTCTGAGGATACACTGATTGGGGGAAACAACACACTTTTCCTTTCTTGCTGCAAAAAACAAACAAAACCAACTGCATGGCTGTTAAAGCTTAGAGTTGGGAAAATCTACTTGTGGAAGTTTTAAATGAGAGAGGGTGAGATATTGGGTAGTGTGCATGCTGTTACTGCTGCTTTTCTCATCCTTTCTGCACAAAACCTGTGACCTGATTAGAGTGTCTTTCAGTTCCAGTCCTGCGCTACCATGTCCTGTTGAGCTCTCCGGATATGCATGAAGCACTGCCCGAACTCGGTCTGGTATGTGTGCGAGAGCCGTAGGGGAGAAATGGGGGGAGCAAAAAAAAAGAGAAACACTGCAGTGTAGTTCTCTCAGGACTGGAGCTGAGAAACAATACAAAATCCAAATCCTCATCAGTGTGTTGTTGTGTGCACTAATCTGTACGTGCATGTGCGTATGTTTGGCTTTGGTGCTTCATCACATGTTCTTGCGTGCCTATTTCTAACCTGTTTGAACTGTCCTCCGAACCCCACCAGGACTCTCTGTGTCCAGCTCAGCTCATTCTGGAGGACGAAGGACTGAGCCGCATCGCTCACACCGTCCAGACTCTGCTGGAGCTGCCCCCGTCCGGACCCCGCCGCTCTTCCCTTCAAACGCCTGCGCAATATACCAACAGCTCATAACGTTCAATTCAACTTTTAATACAAGCCATACCTTCTGAATGTCTTCAGTGTTTTTATTATATTAAAGGAAGGGTGCACTCTGGCCCACCTCATGATTTCGAATGCTTGTACAGCTGCTTGGGAGTATACTGTAGATTTTCATTGTGGTCTGCCGTGTGTAATCACCGGACGATTGCAAATATTAAACAAGATGAAACGGAAATGTAAAGCTGGTAATGTGAGTCTGCCCCTGCCAAAATAATTGCCTCACTTCAAGATGATGTATGGTATGCGAAATATTTATTTGACAGGGAGATGAACTTCATTGCTGAGGTGGTGCTGGTAAAGTTGTTTTGTTGGTGGTTGTTTATACTTGGGAAATTAATTATGGCTGTAATCTGGGCTTTATAACAATGCAAAGTTAATTGATTTTCCACAGGTAATTACTCTTGCATTGAGCAGTTGTGGCAGACTGCAGATAAGCCTATAGTCATTAGAGTGCTATGATGAGCTATAGCAAGCTTATGAGCACCCAAAAAAAACTATATATGGAGATAAAGCATTTGTTACAAGATTAATATACAGTTTGTTAATTAAGTAAATGGACAATATTCTCACACACACACACACCCTCCCCCAAAACCATTTCAGTTCTGCATGCTAATACATTCTATTTGAATGAAATAAAGTAATTGCCTAATTGTTAGCTGTAATTAGGGATATTTATAGCAGTGATGCGAGAGCCATACAGAAATCACTCGGGCTGAGCCAGTCTCTGTGTTTCACAGTACGCAAGCCTGCAGTCTGAGACTCTGTGCTTAGTTATGTGAAACATCACCAATGGCATTTTTGGCATCCCTTGTTCAAGTGCGAGATCCAGGTGCGGTCAGTCCACATCAGTTCATGTCAATTTTATTTACGCAGTGCTTTGTCACATTGTCACAAAGCAGCTGCAGAGAAATCAGCATGTAGATTTAGATCTCACATGTAAGCCTGTGGAGCCCCTGAAGGGACCTTTCTTTTTTTTTTTTTTTTTTTTTTTTTTTTTTTGCAAACCATACACCATAAATTGAAAAAAAAAAATCCTTTAAGAAAATGAGAAAGTAAGTAGTGCAGAGGAGAAATTACACTGTGTCCTCTTTCAATTTTTTTTTTTTTTTTTTTTTTTTTAAATGATAGTTTCCCTTTTCACAAGATTTTATTGTAGTATGTGGAGGTTTCCCCCCATTGCTTCCAGACAACATGAACATGAAAACCTTAAGAGGAACCACAATCAAACGGGAACTCATCCTTTTTCTGGGTAATACTGGATAAAGTGTAAAAACATATAGCACTAAATGTATTGAAATGTTCAGTAGGAAACATTGTGAATACGAGTGCTGGGATGAGCACAGGGCAGACTTTATGAGTACAGCGTTTCAGTGAGATCATCCACTGACTCGAGGGAGTCTTGTAAAGAAACTGTTTTTGGCAAGTGCAAAACTTCACAGTTATCCATCTGGGACCATCCAAAGTAACAGAAGGTGAGTCATAAGTGCAGAAGTAGAGCATCAGGATAAATTCACACACAGGTTCATGGCGTAACAGTTATGGAACTGGAAGAAGAAGTTGCTTTAAACTTCAATTTACAGCAATTGTTCCATTTTAAATTCCCTGAGCTGTAGTACAGAGCCCAAGGATATGTATAATCATTACACTCATTTTAATGAGCCGTTTGTTCTGGGTAACAAAACAATATGAACTAGGGGCAAGGCACATGTGGGAGGACCTTTCTAATTACTATCGCAATGATTGAACACCTCATTTGTTCATAAATATGGATCGGAGTTTAGCATACACCAGTGACTGAGGTTATAAGCAGGTGCAAAGGAAATATGAATGGAAATTGTATTCTACCCGCATATGTGAGTCTATACAACACCCATTCATAGCCTTCAGTCAAACCTTCTAATAATTATCCCCACTTTATAACAAACGTCTCCCTGTGATTTGATGTCTAACTTCACACATGTCCAGAAGCAGTAGCGAAGCAATTTAGAACAAACACAACCAGATTTCCCAAAAGCAGTGTTGTAATACGAATACTGAGAGCATTACTCTGTTTCACCATCTGTTGTTGAGCTTGGGCATGTATAAGCTGCTCACTCTTACAGATCTCCTACTCATCACATATTGATCCTGCATGGTCTGGGTCTCCCCGGTGGCAGAAATCATGAATACACGTGTAAGACAATGCAAGCGTTCATGCAGGACAATCCATCCAGATACTTCTGTAAATCTTAGGAAGTGTGTCCTTATGGAAAAATATGTTAAGGCTAGACAAGACAAGAATTAGTCATGTGCGAAAACCATATCTGAAGGATAGAATGACGTCCTACATGTGATAAATGTCTGTGGAAAGCAATGAATCATTTCAAACAATGTGATGAGGAAAAACTCACGTGAACATAAATGAAGCCTAAATAAATCACCCATCCATTTTCTGTACCCCTTGTTCTACACAGGGGTGTGGGGAGCCTGGAGCCTATCCCAGGGGCCTCTGGGCACAAGGCGGGGGACACCCTAGACAGGGTGCCAGTCCATCACAGGGCACAAACACACACTATGGACAATTTAGAGATGCTCATCCTTTGAACTGGGGGAGGAAACCCTAGAAGCATGGGGAGAACATGCAAACTCTGTGCATGCAGGGCAGATGCAGGAATTGAACCCCCAATCCTGGAGGTATGAGGCAAACATGCTAACTACTAAGCCACTGTGCCCCCTCCCACTCCCACTCCCACTCCCAATCCCAAACTCAAACCCAAAATAAATCACATGAAAGTCAATTAATCATATGAACATCACATGTGAAAATAAAGGAATTGTGTAAAGATCATCCATCCATCCATTTTTTATACCGCTTATCCTGCACAGGGTCCTCTGGAGCCTATACCAGGGAACTCAGGACACAAGGTGGTGGACACCCTGGATGGGGTGCCAACCCATCATAGGGCACAATTGCACACACATTCATACACTTCGGACAAATGCCAATCAGCCTACAGCACATGTCTTTGGCCTGGCGGAGGAAAATGGAGTACTTGGAGGAAACCCCAGAAGGGCAAGGAGAACATGAGCAGGTTTTGAACCCCCCAACCCCAGAGATGCAAAGCAAACACACTAGCCACTAAGCCACTATGCCCCCCATGTAAAGTTCCTCTGAAAAAGTGTAAAACAACATGAGGTGTCTAAAAAACACATTTAACATTGTGACTCGAGATTATTCACATGTGGACTCATGGGACTCTTCTGTATAAGGGATGTGTGTCATGAAAACCCGTTACTAGGAGCAAAACAGCTAAACATTTACTTGCTTTCCCTAGTGGACAGGTTATATTTTAGGTCTGTTAAAAATGTCATTAAAGTCTATTTGCGACACACATATTCTACCCAATTCCCAATCTGCTGTGTTATTACCCTGAGGATGCAGTCTGCTTCAATAACCAAAAGGAGCCCAGTAATGGTGACATTTTAAAGTAAATGACATATTTATACAATCTGTCCTGTTTGTACTATTTAACCTATTGGCACCTTATGAGACTGACCGCTAAACCACATCTTGCAAAAATGTTTCTTTGCTGAAAACAGCTACATTTCCTAAATTAAACACAAATAGAATTAAATAGAATTAACATGTGGTTAAATGTGGTTAACCTACTGTAACATTCATGCTAATGTGATAGGGATGTTAAGGACATTCGAATGTTTTGAAGATTTGAAGATACTAACAATATCTATTTTTTAATTAATAATTTTCTTCCAATCTATAAGTATGGCAACATGTTTGTACGTTTAATAATATTAATGTTGTCACCCTTGGTAAATATGAGCAAAGAAGGCTGTGAAAAATTATCTTTTTTGTTTAACCTTTTGATCTTTTGTTCAAAAACAATTGCAAAAAAAAAAAAAAATCTTTGTTAAATGTAGGTGTGCAACAATTATTGGCACTCTTTTAGTCAACACATTGTGCTACCTTCCTTTGTCAAGATAACAGCTCTGTGTCTTCTCCTATATTGCCTGATGAGGTTGGAGAATACATGGCAAGGGATCTGAGACCGTTCCTCCATACAGAATCTCTCCAGATCCTTCAAATTTTGAGGTCCACGCTGGTGGACTCTCCTCTTCAGTTCACCCCACAGGTTTTCTATGGGTTTCAAGTCAGGGGACTGGTATGTCCATGGCAGGATCTTGATTTTGTGGCCAGTAAACCATTTAAGTGTTGATTTTGATGTATGTTTTGGATCACTGTCCTGTGCTGGAAGATCCAACCATGCCCCGGTTTAATCTTTCTGGCAGAGACAATCAGGTTTTTATTTAATATCTGTTATAGCGTGAACATGCCATAGACCTGCTGCAGGGAGGCATGAGTACTGCAGATGTGTCCACAGCAATAAACTGCAATATCTGTAATGTAAGATGCCTAAGACAGTCCTACATGGAGACAGGAAGGACAGTTGATCGTCCTTGCAGTGGAACATTACATGTAACCGTGTGTCCCCCCCCCAGACGTGATGGAGAATTTGTAAATCCCTTGGTGGAAGAGTTGGGTAACATCTCACAGCAAGAACTGACCAATCTTGTGCAGTCCATGAGGATGAGATGCACTGTAGTACTTAAAGTAGCTGGAGGCAACCACATACTGACTGTTACTTTTATTATTGACCCCCCTTGAATAACAAGTTCAGGGATTCATTATTCCATTTCTGTTCATCAAATGTCTGTGAAACTTGTTCAGTTCATCTCTCAGTTGTTGAATCTTTTTATTTTAATATAAATATTTACACGTTAAGACATTTGCTGGAAATACAACTGCTTGTATTTCCAGCAAATGTCTTAACATGTGTAAATATTTATATTAAAATAAAAAGTGAGAGGACGTGAGAGGACATTTCTTTTCTTGCTGAGTATATATATATATATACTCAGCAAGAAATATATATATATATATATATATATATATATATATATATATATATATATACACACACACACACACACACACACACACACTCACACACACACACACACACACATATATATATATATATATATATATATATATATATATATATATATATTTATATATATATATATGCACATAGTTTGTTTGTTTAAAATGTCTTTACATACTATTTGTAATGTAATATTGGTGAAAAACAAATGTCACCCCAGGTGTGGAATCGCACAGATGGATTTGCTCTGGACTCAAACAGTGTTCATGTGTTCTGCCTGATGGAACTGAACAATGACACACAGTAGGGATGTAACTGAACAAGAATACTTCATTCAGGTTCAACAGTTAATGCACTGCAGACGAATACAATTGATGATGGAACAATTCTTTTCTTTATCTTTCTTCTTCTTCTCCTTTTTTATTTTATTTTATTTTATTTTATTTTTAGAAACCATGCCAGACATCTGGTTGAAACTAGTGGTAATCACATGAAACACAAAATTAACCTATCATAATCTCTAGTAACTGCCTTGTCCAGTTTGTGGTGATATAAATTAGTCTACTAGTTTGTTTATATTTTGGGAAACAGCTAAATTCATTAAAAAATATCAATAACGCATAAGCAGGATTAAAAACAGTCCCACACACATCTCTCAAGGTTGAGTAACAGAATTCTGAGACTGTTTTCCAGTGTTTGTAGGGGCATGGTGGTAGGTTTCATATTTAATTTGAAGAAAACCCTTCTGGCTGAGGCCACTCCCACTTCCAATTTAAATCTGAATACAGATACAGATATATAATATTTCGAACACTAAACAGATACACATACAGACATAGCTTGAAACCCCTAAGACACAAGTAACTATTGTAAACATTAATGTGTGTGTATGTGGGGGTGCTTATAAGATCGGAGATTTATTAGAGTGTAAAGAATGTGTAAAAATAATAGCTGTAATATTACTCATACAGTAGAAGTACTCGAAGCTGTGCCTTGTGTCGCTCATTTGAAGAATCTCTTTTGTGATTAGCTGTTCTTTTTTTTCCCTTGTATTGTGCTCACTAAAGAAGCTGAGAGACTCTGACTACCATCTGCTGTCTCCAATTCAGCCTCAAGTGGCAGTCTACAGAGGCAAGGTAGATCTGATTTATAAAGATACTTACAAGCTGACGCATACATCATTAATGCACACTCTCTTTAATATGAGTTACATATTAAATCCAGCTCAGTACATTACCCTCTCTCACAGTCCTTAGAGGCAGTGCCTGAGCACCACACCAGTTGTCCAGGTAGCTGTAGTAAGATGCCATTTCTCATCCAGTAATGCAGATTCAAGTGGAAGTTCAGGGCTACAGCATATAAGCTGTAAGTGTCAGGCAACACCGCCTTATGAAGATTAATGTGTATCATGGCTTAAAGCAGACTCCTGGCTTGGAACACAATCTGTTATCACGGCAGAAATATTAATGACATTCAACAGACTTGAAGGATCAAGACAACAGAAGTGCAGCTGTCAACACAACAATGTGTTCAACAAGCTGGCTTCTGTAGATAACCAAGGGTATTGTTGGATATCTGTTTTAAAAAAGAATTGGCTTACGTAGTATATAATTCCAATATATAATACTACAGAAATCCTTCACTCTTATACTTCTCATATAATTATATCATAGAATTCAGGAGTCTTCAATCTATAAAAGTATTATTATCTTATCTTATCTGATCCAGAAACGGCAGAAGGATGCAGGTTTTCACACTTGATGGTTGATTGGAGACTATGGTGAACTGATTGAACAATGAACTCAGGTATGGCTTTTGTTTGCAGTTGTTTGATATCCATGAGAGCAGAGTATTTTTGTGAATTTTTGGAACAAAAGATCAAAAGGTTAAGATCTTTTAAAATCCCTTGCCAGACTCATAGGCATCCACAAAAAAAAATTTTTTCTTTTTCTTAAGGCCTTATAGAACTCTTTAGATCTTGGCATGATGACACCACACACACCTCAATAACAAAGGGAACACCAGACACTAGATATGAGAGGGGTATAAATAAGACAGGCTCCACCTGCACTCCCCTGCACGACCTGCACCCAATCTTGAATACCTGATATATATATATATATATATATATATATATATATATATATATATATATATATATATATATATATATATTACACACACACACACACACACACACACATATACACACACACGGCATTATTAGCAATGCTTGTTTTCTGCTTTGCTATGATAGTGTTTAATCCTGTTAAGCAACTGTAGATATAGGAGAGCCAGATTATTAACTCTTTATGACAAAGGTATAGGAGTATGCATATGCAAATACTTTATTTGGAAAGACAACATGTGTAGAGCCCAAATATAATGCTAACACTGGGAACCACTGTGACAAAGTTCCACCAATGTCTGAAGAATATCTTACATTAGCTTATATCACTCATGACTATGCTAACATTACTCCTGTGAACTGATCTTATACTGGTCTCAGACTACTGAAGTGTGAATTCGTTCTCTGCGGTTTACATATGTTAGATATGGGCTCATTTATCTAGAATTTGTTCATAGGATTTGGGCTTTATTTATATAATGGTCATGTCCATGAATTCTCTGCAATCATGAAGTTTCCTGATAAATTTGGAAAGGTAAAGTCATGGTCTAACTTTGCCTCACTATCTCATGTAGAGCATGGTATAGCTGAACGGATATATTATTCACTGTTGATTTTCCACCACACTGATTGCTCTAACTCCATTCTGAACTCCTATGGAACCTGTTTTAACACCTCCCTTCTCTCTTTTTGTAATTAATCACACCCCATCTCTTCCAGACCCTGGAGAGATTGACTCAGGGCAACCAGAGAGAATAGAGAACTGAATTTAATTAAAATCAAGCAGTACATTACAATGCTCAGAGCCGAGCTAGAAATGCCAGGTCAGCAAAGAGTGATGGAAATGGCCCAACCACTTCTCAGGTTATATTTCTGAGACAAAAATAAAAATGAATGCATTGGAGGGACTCATCACTGTGCTGCCGGGGTTTTTTTTTTTGTTTATTTTTGCTGACAAAAGGCCTTCTTGTTTTAGCACGAGCTCGTGTTCACCAGAGATACCTGTCAGAGGAACGTTACTGTGCCTTATGAAAAGAAGTGTGCTGAAAAGCATGCACTTTTAAAAGTCGCAGAGACAGCTTAAAATGCTAGAACAAGTTAAACATAGATTGCATAAAAAAAAGACTTTCTTGCTATGTTTAGCTAGTAGGTAATGAGGATAAAATCATTTTTTACTTCATCACACTAACAGATAGATTTTTTGAGGGAATGAATTTAATTGAAATTATAATAGTAGCCCTGAGATTTCACTGCATTTTTAATATTCAGTATCCCTGAGAGTTCACTGCTTTGGCTTTTATATAAAGCACTTGGACTTTAATGTGAGGTCAGAACATTTTTGGTAATATTGTAACATTATAAGTTCTCTTCACATTATGGCAGCTGTCAAAAAATACTGGCACAATAAAATAGTGTCTGTGTAACAACCAGGTAGAGGTATGCATTGGGACGGGAATGAAAAAAGTCCTAGGAGCAGGTGCTTTTTATCTTCATACAGCTGCTCGGATATAAAGATAACAGGACAATTGAAGGCCATGTACATTAACACAGAACAATACTGCAGGTTGCTTACACTGCACCATGCAACACGTTTACTGTGTTCATTCACTCATCTTCAGTAGAAGCTTTAGTCTGTTCAACATTGCTGTGACAAAATGACTGATTTATTCAGATTTTGGGAATAGAACCAGGTGGCATTGTTTACATTTTATGCAAGAGCAGGCAGGACTGGTATTAAAAAAAAAAAAAGTTCTGCACACACCTCTACACCCCACAATCTCTGTAAACAGAAAAATGAAACGATCCAACCGATCAGAACCAAGAGACATTCTCTGCCTGTCAATCATATCGCTTGTCATTTCACAAAGCACCAATCTTGTACTTGTATAGACTGCCTTGCACACAAGTGCAAATGTTTTGGGGTTGTGACATTGCAATCAACTCTTAAAGGAGGAGCTGTTTGAATTTCAAACCACATGGTTTCATCTAAATTCCACCAAAGTTACCATCCATCCAGCCATTTTCTGTACCGCTTATTCTATACATTTCACAGGGAGCCTAGAGCCTAACTCAGAGCCATATCTCCCCACAGTTCTTACCAGGTTTACTACTAAAGCTAAGTAGGGTTGTGCCTAGCCACTACCTGGATGGGAGGAAACTAAGGCCCTGTTTACACTTGTACGTTTTCGTTTTCAAATGAAAATGATCCTCGTCGACACTACACGACCGATAAAACGTCACATGACCATTCATGCACACTGGGCATGCGCATACAAGTGTAAACAGGAAGTTGGTTGGTAGACCAAACCAGTGTTTCATGTAGGGCTTAGGCCGCTTGAAATGAGATTTGTTGCTGATTGCTCTAATCATAGCTTGCCTCTTGTGTAGGAAGCTGCAGTGTAATAAAATACAGAATTGAATTGCACAATGGCTGCTAAGAATGACAACAAAGCCAGCAAAGTTTGCGGTTCAGTCTCTGTGTTGTTGTGTATACAATCAAAGGTAGCGTAATGGTCATATGGTAGGGGCTTGACAAATCAGGGAAGGTAACGCAATGATCCAGAAGACCCAGTCAGGGGATGAATGTGGGCGAAGCCATGCCTTCATTTACAAAAGCCTTCGTTTTGGTCTGTTTACACTGAAATGCAAGCCCGGGGTTTTCAAACTAAAATGGGGTCTTTGGCGTTTCCAAAAGTCTCCGTTTTTGAGGGTAGAAAACACCGGAGTAGTTTAGGCAATAGGCGTAACCGTAGGAAAAGTTATGCGTTTTAAAGCGAAAACACACTAGTGTAAACAGGGCCTAAGGTTGCTGCTGGAAGTGTTATTAGTGAGACCAGCAGGGGGCGCTCACCCTGTGGTCTATGTGGGGCCTAATGCCCCAGTATAGTGACAGGGACACTATACTGTAAAAATAACACCGTCTTTCGATGAGATGTTAAACCAGGTCCTGACTCTCTGTGGTCATTAAAAATTGCAGGAAACTTATGGTAAAAGAGTAGGGGTATCAGCCCGGTGTCCTGGCGAAATTCCCCCATTGGCCCTTCTCTATCATGGCTCCCTAATAATCCCCATCTCTGAATTGGCTACATCACTCTCTCCTCTCGACTAATAGCTGGTGTGTGGTGGGCGTTCTGGCGCACTATGGCTGCCGTCACATCATCCAGGTGGATGCTGCACACTAGTGGTAGTTCCCCCCCCTAGTAGGAGATTCCCCCCATACTACGTAAAGCGCTTTGAGTGTCTAGAAAAGTGCTATATAAATGTAACTGCAACAGGGTACAAGGTGGGTGGACACCCTGGATGGGGTGCCATCCCATCTCAGGGCACAATCGCACACACACTCATACACTCATTCACACATTATGGACAATTTAGAGATACCAATTAGCCTACAACTTATGTCTTTGAACTGGGGGAGTCGATCCCCCAACCCCTGAGGTGCAATGCATACCAAAGTCACCAAATGTACCTTTAATAGGAAAGTGTGTGAACACAATTTTTTTTATATGGTCCCAGGCTGCTTCTAGCAGACTTAAATCAGCATGCAATATGGAATATCCTCCAGCAGTTTATTCCAGAAAGAGATATAAAGCGTGAGAAAGAAATAAAAAGAATGCATCACCTAGAGACGGAGCAAATGGAGCTCACTGTGTGAGATGCTGGACTTTTCAATGTCACCAAGTACACTGTGCATGCGGCCAGAGCAGACCTATGTTATGAGGCAGAACCGGACCAGATGATGATCAGAACAGAAGGTTTGCACCTCCTGGTGCTCTGTGCCTTTAGTCATCCCTCCCAGCTGCCCAACTTTGAGCACAAGACCCAGCATGAAGCTGAACTCTCCCCAAAAAACACAGACAACAGCTTCTGCTTTATGCACGTTTTAAAATGTGCACTGTTATACAGCTGCCCTTTTATCGCCATATTACATCTTTTTGGCAGATTCATTTCTAATGAGTGCAACTGGTCTCAGATCAGTGGCAAGAGAGAGATATACGGTGTAAAATTGTGCTGTAAAAAATATCCCATAAAAAAAATCTACTGTTTATTGAAACCGATAAAATGATTCAATATTCAAGGTCAAGAGAAAGGGTGAGGTGATTTTTCAACTTATCATCTTATTTCACCATTATGCTCAAAGAATGTGAAATATTTCTTTTTCATATTAAGGTATTAAACACAACTAAGAGAAAGAGAAAAAAAGGCTATCACCAGTACTAAAATGATTCTTTTAGTGTTTATTAAAAAATTCAGCACAATACTAGCTGTCTTTTTATGCAAAAGTCATTTAAATTAAATACAGAATGAAACATTTTGTTTAATGAGAGGAATCAGATGATGTTTTGTGCAGTTTTTTTTTTTGTATGTGGCTCTGTGTAAGGTGAGACAATTCTTGTTCACTTTTTAGGACTGTCCAGTCACCAAATCTGACATGTAACAGGGAGATGTAAATAGACATTTAATATTGCCTGAAAATCCAGGATTTAAATATATATGGATTACAAATAAATGCTAACCAATGTATTTCCTACCTCAAACTTATGACTTGACTTTGTGTGTAGTCTGGAGATGTAATAAAAGTGCTTCTTGACCCCTCACTTGAATGAATGATACAAACCCATCATTAAACAGCAGCTTTTTTTTTTTTTTTTTTTTGCTGTTAGTAGGTTAAAAGCTTGTGCACGCCTGACTTATGTTCCACACTCTTACCTTTTATGTCGCCTTACAGCTGTCTGGAAAGCATCCACGCATATCAATTTAGTTATCCTGACTTTTTATGAAGAGACACTTCCTAGCACCTATTCTTGATTCACACACCTTGTATCCTACGATTAGTATCCAGCATCTCAGCAAACAGGCCATATTTCACTTAGATCGCATCACTAACACAGTGTCCTGCCTTGTGGCCTGTTTGGGCGTCTCGATAATGGCTTGGAAAATGTCGGTGTCGATAAATCTCTCCTGTGTGTGCCTATAGCGAGCTGTCCCACCGGACCACTCCAAGCCTCGTGCTCTCCAAATACATTACTCTTTGGAGAGATAAGATGACGGCTTGTAGAAATTTCATTTTATATTCGCCGGAATCCATTATGGAGTGAGCTTGTGTGATACACCGTTGCTCCCCACGTGCTCAGTTATTCTTATCGGTTTGTCTTCTTTGAGGAGTTGAGGCTGGGGTTCTGTTTGGCACAGCATGCCTGCCTACGTGGAAAGTGTTTTTTTTTTTTTAAACAAATGTGCGTTCAGAAATTGTCAACGTTATTGTTCTGCTTCACTCCCTATACATCCCTGCTGTTAATTAGGGAACATCTTAGTCTTAATCCAACTTTGCGCTTTATACAGTACGCTTAGCATCTTTCAAATTTAGATATACACGGCAATCTGAATAAACCTTCATAAACAACTACAACAACACAGTTTTTAATAAAAACTTATAATGGTGCATTTTATATAACAAATGCAAAAAAATACATACAGCAAAGGACACATTAGATTGACATTCAAACATAACGTCTTTGGCAAATTAACACACAATTAATAAAAGTAATTTAAAAAATGTAAACACGACGATGATGTAACACAACAACAACACTTCGTACAAGAAAATTGTAAAGTAAAAAAAAAATAATAATAATTAATCAAGGTTTTGGCAATGTGATGCCCCATAAGAAGCATCTTGTCTAAATCTGCATTTCGATCCATGCAAAATCTGGTCCCCTCAGACACTGGGCTGGATTGTACTCAGGCTTAAATAAGCGAGGCCTAGAATGTCCCGGCCTTAGCACCGTACATTTGTCCCATGCTTTTCCACAAAATTACAAATCTCCCAATGAAGGCCTTTATATAGTGCAAATAGGCTTGCTGCTGTCTTTAAAGTTGATCCTATGAAGGTCATTTTCGGAAAGGGGACTGCGAGACTGTTTTTGGTTTGGGTCCTGGAACAGGTCTGCAAGGGAACAAAAAATAAAACAACAACATAAAAACATGTTGTTTTCTTAAAACTGACTTTATTAAAGTGTAAAACACAATATCCTTCTTACCACTTATAACTACATGGATATTATAAATTTCTTTCTTTTTTTTTAATGGAACCGATATAATTTGTTCCTATAGCCGCTGTTTAAAATGACACACTCCTGTGTAGACTGTGTAGTCTTCGGTTTCTTTCCTAGATTTACTCTTGACATTTTTTGATGCACCACATACATGAAGGATGTGAATATTGTGCATCTTTCAGATGCCGACTTTGGCTCTGTCTCAACCCAACCGAGCCATTCTTTTCACTTTCGTCCTGTTTATTCCCATGTCAACTGAGGCAAAATAATAATCACGCACTGTGTTTACCACCCCATGTGAAAATCCCCCAAACACAAAATGGATGTCCCAACAAGCTTATCAAAATAAAATCCTGTTCTCACAGCATGTGGCTGATTTTTCCAGGTTCATGGTTCTGCTGATCATGAATCGCTGTGGCTGCTTCACAGCCTAATTCATATTTCATTGCACAGTGCTGATGGAGTCACTGACTTTTGCACTGATATGAGATTTGCTTTTCAATTTCTTTACTAGCAGCTAAGGTCTGGATGCAGGTAGGCAAGAAAGGCTCCTTCTGTGTGAGAGAGCAGCTTCTACACAGAGCTTCCGTCCTCCACAGGGAGATGTAAAGCAGTCTTATCTATGCGCTTAAGCTCTATATGCAGTGGCGACTGAGCTCTGAGGATTGTATCGATGGACATGTGGAAGGATAAAGATCAGCTGAATGGAGGCACCGGTGTTTCTTTTTAGTTAATACCGGATGCTTTTGTGTTCAAAGATAACAGACTGACGTGAGGATTATAATAAAGCATTGGCTTTTGAGTTATCTGAGCCTAGGTGCAGTGAAAGAATATAAAATAAATACAAGAGATTAATCAAACTCCTGCATTTCCACCAAGGTTCTGTAAGCTTTCGCAAAATAAGAGTTTGGAAAGTAAACTAATGAGAACTAAACACTTCCTGAAGGAGTTTCTGTTCTACATTTCTAACAGGGAAAAAGAGCAGGATGTAAACATAAGTGACACACACTGTGTGATGGTTGTGACATATCAGAAAAATTACAACACGAACACGTGCCACTTGCTATAAGACACATGTCACTAGAAGCAGGTATAAATATACTACTGTGATGTTTCTACTGCTACTTGTGTTCAATTATAAACATAGGGAGAAACATCTGGCTTTGCTGAATTGCTTTTAAGCACACTTTAGTAATTGCATTGGTTAATCACAGGTTAGTAAAAACGTGAACAAGAGGGTCAGCCATTCCTGAAGCTTGCATTTGGCCAATTAGTGATGTTCAGTACAACAGGCTGTGGCAGCCAGGAGGGACTAAAATGTTCTTGGAACTACACCCCAAGAACTAATACTGGCCTCAATTTCTCTAGTGAATATGTCTCTAATCTTACAGGAAAAATCCCATGCTTAATCTGGAATATATGTCTAGAGCAGGGGTCATCAACTAGAGAACCACGGTCTGATTGCGGACGCCGTAGCCCTGTATTTTAGCGGATTGATCCGAACACTTGAAAAAAAAAATCGTTTCAGAGCTGATCAGCGTAAGAAAAATGGACTGTAGTTTAACCACTTCAGTTTTCTTTCACTTCAGGGCCTGTAGCAGATTATCAGTTTCTCTGCAGTGGTTATGCAAATTATTCGGCTGGAGGCATTTAGGGTGACGTCTTGTTACGTGACTTGTTAAAAATAAAAGTCAGTCACAAACACAGAATGTATAATTATGACTGGACAGAGAACTATGCGTTATGTGAACTGCCACTGTGAAACGAAACATAACTACTTCAAATTGTTGGGTCTTATTTATAGCCATAAACGATTCAGTAATGGTTAAGTATAGCTGTTGTTATTGTCATGGACCTTCGTAAGCAAGGAATTTTAACTGAATACCACTGGTCTAGAGTGCTGGGACTCAAAGACATTGGCATGTGCAGTACAGCTTGTAGTACTTAATTGCTAAAATAAATTTCTGGAATAGTTGAAAATATCCATTAACTTTGGTATGCTGAGGCTTTCTCACCTGAGTGCTCTGAGAGGAGGAATGGCGGTGACCTTGCCCACAGGCTTGGGGCCCGCCGCAGGGGGCATCATCACCAGCAACCCCCCAGCTCCACTGGAAGGTTTGGCCGGGGCGCCGCGGCTGGGGCTCATAGGGAGAGGCCTCTGTGGGGGTGTGGGGGAAGGCTTCGGCTGGATCACTGATGCCATCTGGAATTAGAGGAAAAGACAAACAGAGGGTGGGAGGAAGAAAAATGACTCAGAGCACCTTAGATAAATGACTGCACCAATAATTGTACTAAATTATATCATTCGACCTGAGCATCATGTTGATCAATGACATCCTACTTAGCAACTGGGACATAAAAAGCACACCAACAAATGCATACTAATGCAGCCACAAAGACCTGCATCTGCTTCCTGTAGCATTCATAATTATGGGAGATGCAAATCAGATCCAGCCATCCTACTATAAAACAACCCACCAGTCTTAACTTCTCATGAATCACTGCTGCACTAGTGTAACAAGCTCATCTAATGTGATGAGTTTTTAATGTAAACATTTGTTCTGCACAGATTTTCCCTGCTTTTTGTACATCTGGTTCAATTCATAAAGGCCTTGATTATTCTCAGATAAACCAAACGTGCTAACGTAGAGCTGGAGCTAATAAAGCTCAACTCTATCTCATGCCACAAGTGGAAAAGTAATTTCTGGGTGTTTCTGCCAAAGTGCTTATCTGTCTGGACACATAAAGGAGGAAGTGTGACGACTGTAGTTCTTACCACTGGGCTGCGTGTGGGGTTGAGGGGCAGGGGTTTCTTGGGAGGGCTGAGTTTGGCAGCAGTAGGACTGCACTTGGCTTCCTCCAGAGATTTGCTGGTGGGAGGAGGAGGCCGAGGCACTTTAACATCACGGAAGTGGGGGGAGGGGGCAGGCCGGAGTGGATGGACGATGTTGACTGGCTGGGTGCCGTTGGAGGCAGGGCCTGGTCGCAGAGGGAGGACTTCCTTACTTGTATGAGGTAGCTGCAGAGGGGAATACAACACAAAGTAATCAATAAATACTATACAAGTATTGTTTAATACTACACCAATTATTAACATCATCTCCATCATTGGATAATTTCGCATTTACATATAGCTGCTCATTAGATAGTAATTAGAATTTGTGATAATAATAATAATAATAATAATAATAATAATAATAATATACTTTATTCTTTGTTGTTTCTCTGTACCTTAAGATTGGCGCTTTTGTTGGACGGTCCCACTACCTTCAGATGGAAAGCTGGGTTTAAGTGTCCATTCTTCCCCATTGAATTTTCATGTCTGGTGAAATAAAATCACACACAATTCTCATCAACAAAAAATAAGAACTTCTGAAGGACATTCCTTCTATTTTAGAGCGCTCTGAGACTGATGACATATGTTGATGAGATTTATTTTCTTATTTAATTATTTTAAATAAAAGTCCAAGGACAAACACAGAAAAGACTTTCAAAAGACAAAGCATGTTGTGAACATGTCTAGTCCATTTTAGGGCTTTAGTTTTTGCAGGCACAAACAAGTGATGGTATAATGCTGGGGTTTTGCTACTATGGCTGCAAGTAATCTTTACTGCTGCCAGCTGTTAGCTTTAAATCAGATTAAACCTTACTGCCATTATGCAGAGTACGAGTATAAAGCCAATGAAATGCAGTGGTAATAAACAGACATGCTTTACTAGCAGCTAGCAGATAAACAGACATGCTGCATCTGTAGCATTTTTGGCATCTTCTTGGTTTTATCCGACTGCTGACGCCATGGTCTGCAAAGAACTTACAATGCATGCATGGCATCTCACTTATTGAATGATATCGGCCATCATCAACAAATAGAGAAATGGAGCACCACAGTGACATAACAGAAAACAGGACGTCCCTCTAAAATTTATAAAAGGACAGGATAAAACTTACCAGGGAGGCTGCCAAGAGATCTATGGCAACATTAAAGAAACTGCAGGAATATGTGACAAATACTGATTACTCTGTGCATCTCTCATATTCTTCAAATGACTAGACGGAAGCCCTTTCTCATAAAAACCATCTCAGCCCAACTAAATCACCCCAAACTATGTGACAAAATGTGTTATGGTCTGATGAGAACAGTTCCATAATTTAGAATAATTCCATAATTCCACATGGTATGTTTGCCATCACCAAAAGAACACTATACCCATGGTGAAGCATGGTGGCGGCAGCATACTTTAGGGCTACTTTTCTTCAGCCAGAACTGGGGCTTTTATCAAGGTGAAGGGAATCATAACCAGCTACAAATACCTGTCCATTTAAGTGCAAAACCTTCAGGTATCTGCTAGTAAGCTGGAGATGAAAAGGAATTTCACCTTTCAGCATGACAATGACCACAAGCATACATCCAATTCGGCAAAAGAATGGCTTAACCAAAAGAAGATCAATGTTTTTGAATGGCCTAGCCAGAGCCCAGACCTGAATCCAACTAAAAACCTGTGGGGGGACCTGAAGTGATCTGTGCACAGGAGATGCTCTCACACTTTGTTGGATCTAGAATGTCTTTGCAAGAAAGAGTGTGAAAATATTCAAGTCAAGATGTGCCACACTGATAGACTCTCCGCCAAAAAGGCAGAGAAGTGTAATAAAATCAAAAGGTGCTTCAACAAAGTATTAGTTTAGGGGTGTGCACACTTGTGCACCCAGGTTAGTGTAAGTTTTCCCTAACATGTTTTTCACTTCATTTTTACATGTTGTAATCACAAAAACCTAACATTTTAACAGGGGTGTGTAGACTTTTATATCCACTGTCGAGTTGTGTATTTGGGAAGTTTTCACAGCTCACATATCTGAAAGAGTAAGTCCAATAATTCCTAGGAGCTTATCACAGATTTCTACAGCCTGCTCTGTTTGTGTCTTGGACAAAACTTCAACAAAATGGCAGAAAATCTTTGGCTGTTCTATAACACAGACTGTGTTGTTTCTCTCACATCTTTTTCTTCATTCCGCATGTGTGTTTAAATGTGAGGTGAGAGTGTACTGAAAAGAAGTTTAAAATTAAGAAGCTCATTGAGAAGTTATAACCAGTGGCACTTTGATAGTTGGACATTTGAAACCTGACACATGAAAAGTGGCTTCATGCACGGTATGCTTATTTTGTCTAACTAACAAGCTTTTTTTTAAATAAATAAATAAATACAATAATATATTGTAGTAATGCATGCTTATAATAATCTAATTGTGCAATTTGCAGCATATACTGTATGAGCTGACATCACAATCCTTGTTTCACATTTAGGGCCAACACCCAGTTTTTTTGTAAAATATGGTAGTAACAGAACTTTTGGCCAAAATCAGAAATGATCAAAATCATGTTGTTGTCACTTTGTTCATGAAAGCAGCTGGAGTTGTTCTTTAAATATCCTGGTGAAGTCTACGGGTCAAACCTAATTGTGTATTATTTTGAAAAAGCCACTGTGGTGAGTCACTGATGCACAATTTTGCTTTAAATGGATTGAGAAGAGATGTTTGCTTTGGATATCACAGCAGAATGTTTAGTCCTTATGTATCCATTCAAACACAACCCCTTTTAACAATGAGGGCCACACCCACAAAATTCAACACTATGCCCCTTATTATTGCATTTGCAAAATGGGTGATAAAGTGAAAAGCCTATTTATAAGCCTGTTACAACAATTGTGAGAAAACCATTTGCAAAGTTTGTGTGTCTTTATAACTGAAGATCTGGGCATGAAACACCTTGACTCTAACCTACAGACTAGGGATGCAACCATATACGAATACGTAATCTGAACTGAACAGATAATGGGCTCTGAATAGATACTAATACAGATATTAATAGGAGGTTCATTATTTGTGTTTTTTTCTAGAAAGCTTGCAGAAATCTAGGTAAAACTAGAGGTTTGTATCAAAATGAGTCCTGCATGATGCAACAAAAAAACAAAAAAAACAAACAGGAAGTTTTTTACTTTCTTGTGAGTGAGCAATCAGATATGAAGTTCACTGGCCAATGACACAGTATAATTTTCACATTCAGTATTAATGTGAATGTGAGTCACTGTGCAATGCATTTACATGTTTCATTCATTCATACATTCAGTCAAACAGCCTGGGCAAAGCCGCGGTGGTTTAAATAAGGCTAAAAACCCATTCTGGGTACTGATATACAGAGATATATACAGATAATAATACAGACAGGATATAGATCAGAGATATTTTATCATAAGGTTGCACATATGTCTCAAACCCCTATAAAGACCATATTTAATGTGGCCACATCTACAGAAGAGAATCAGAGCGTCCAGTATCATTTTATTACTCTCACCAATCCTATGATGTCTTTTCCAATTGCTCAAACTTTTTTTCTTTCTATGCAAGCATTTTTGTTGACTTGC
The DNA here is from genome assembly GCF_023375685.1 of Ictalurus furcatus. Classification (NCBI taxonomy): domain Eukaryota; kingdom Metazoa; phylum Chordata; class Actinopteri; order Siluriformes; family Ictaluridae; genus Ictalurus; species Ictalurus furcatus. The sequence goes on from NC_071261.1 coordinate 21,622,177, forward strand.
TGACGGTATACCTGTTGTTAGCCTTGCTCTTCTGCCTCTGTGAGAGCCATTTGTGGTAATAGGAGGTCTTGATTTTGATGCAGTAAAAGGCGATGAGAACAGCAGGCAGCAGCACCAGAAAAGCAAAGAGGAGGCCGACAACTAGCCCCACCTGGCCTAAGTGCGCAGAGCAAATACACAAAATTTTCAGTCAGACATGAAAACACCACTTTTACTGAAGAGTGCAGAGCTCTAAGTACAAAAATAATAGAGTGCGGGAAAGCACTATATAGAGTTACAAAATACTGAATTATTGATTACTGAGAGAGATTTTTTCATTACATATGAGCTGAGCCTGGGTCACAATTCAACTGAGATGGTCATAAAGTGAAAAAAAAAGGGAAAGGATGGAGATCAATAATGATGGTGCCATTTTGATAAAAGGTGAGTGTGTGTGAAAGAGAAAGATGGGAGAAGATAGGAGACTAGATAGAATAGAGACACCAAAAAAAAAAAAAAAACAGATAAAATCGCTAAATGTTTTAGAAATATGGGGTAGAAAGAGGCTAGAAAATGAAGGTGTAGCTGGTGGGAGGGAGTGAGGGAGTGAAGATGAGCTCACTGTCATACTGCACCGGTCCACTGTCCATGCTGCCTCCCAGCCCTGGTTTATCACAAAAGGGTGGTGCCCAGCCTCGGTTACAGTGGCAGTTACTGTTGCTGTTACACACCTGCATACAAAACAGCACCTTACACTGAAGAAGGACAAATGGAAATCTCCTGCTTTCATTTAGGGCTCAGTTTAATTCAATTTGATTTGTGTAGCGCTTTTAACAATTGTCAGTGTCACAAAGCAGATTTACAGAAATCCAGATATTGATTTAGATCCCTAATGTGCACGCCAGAGGCAACATTGACAAGGAAAAGGTCCCTGAGACGACATGAAGAAGAAACTATGAGAGGAACCAGACCCAAAAGGGAATTCGCTCTCCTCTGGATGTTTCATGTTTACTGTGTTATCAGGACAATCAGACACACATCAATAAAATATTTTTTCAAAATTATTCAACCCCCATTGCAAATCAGGTTTATCATCAAAATTTACAGACTTTCAGCTGTTTGCAATGAACAAATCAAACAAAAGCAATTGAAATAGTTCAACACAACGAATGCTTCAAGCGGTTTCCCCAAATTCAACTGAAAATGCAACTTATGATTTCTCCAGTCTCAAAATGATTCAACCCCTTCATGGCAAGAATCTTTAGTACTTAGTATAGCACCCTTTTGCTGTTATGACCTGCTGCAAACAAGATGCATAGCTTCTGGCAGTGTTCCTGAGGAATCTTAGCCCATTCCTCATGAGCACTGTCCTCCAGTTCAGTAATATTCTTGGGTTTGCGTGCTGCAAACGCCTTCTTCAAATCCCACCAGAGATTTTCTATGGGGTTCAAGTCAGGTGACTGTGATGACCCTGTAGAATCTTCCAGGACTTCTTCTGCAACCAAACCTTGGTGGAATTTGAGGTATGGTTGGGATCATTGTCCTGTTGGAAGGTCCAATGATGCCCAAGCTTCAGCTTCCTCACAGCATGATGTTTTCTCCTAGGGTTTCCTGATACTTCATCTTGCCTTCCACATGCTGCAGGTTTCCAGTGCCAGAGCATTCAAAGCAGCCCCAGAGCATCACTGGGCCACCACATGCTTGACTGTGGACAGAGTGTTCTTTCTTCATTCTTCTTCCTCCAGAAAAGTTCAGTTTCATCGCTCTACAGAACAGAATATCAAAAACATCTGTGGCTTATCTATATGATCTTGAGCCGACATTTCTTGTGCTTTTGGGTCAGTAGTATTGTACGTCTTGGAGTTCTGGCATGGAAACCTTCTGTGTTTACTACGCCCATTACTGTGTTCACTGAAACCTCAGTGCCTGTTGCTACCAAGTCTTGCTGCAGGTCTTTTGCAGTCACTCGAGGGTTTTTCACAACCTGCTTTCTCAGAAATCTGGTTGCAGCTGTTGATAGCTTCCTTTTTCTGCCCCATCCAGGTATTTCATAAATTTTCTACCCCTAGCCAGTTCAGGTATTTCATGTGTTCCAGCTCAAGCACACCTGTGCAACTAATGAAGATCTTGATTAGTTGCATCTGGTGTGCTTGAGACAAAACCTGTTTTGCATATTTGTGCCGTAGTGAGGGATTCTATTCAGGGGTTTGAATAATTTTGAAACTGGAGAAATAATTCTAAGTTGCATTTTCAATTGAATTTGGGGAAACCACTCGAAGCATCCGTTGTGTTGAACTATTTCAGCTACTTTTGTTAGATTTTTCATTGCAAACAGCTGAAAGTTTGTAAATTTTGACAATAAACCTGATTTACAATGGGGGTTGAATAATTTTGATTGCAACTGTATTCTTCTTTTAAGTGCACACCCTTGCTTACTTGAACAAGTTCCAATTCTTGTAAAAAAAAAAAAAAGAAAGAAAAAAGGTATTTTGGCAAGCAAGTGAAATGATTCTTTAAAACTGTTCTCTGCTTTAATTACTGATTCTGGGACAAATTTGTTTACTCGCACTAAATTTACATTTTTCCATTTAAAACCTTCTTAGTACTTGCATATAAATTTCATTTTGATGGCATAAAATAGGTTTAAGTTGGATGTGATGCCTGAAAACCTTTAGCTGAAGAATGTATTCTGAGCTAGTTTTATGCTAGCTAACTAACAAACGTCACTAATATTAGTGAATAACAAATCATTCTGGTTCTGAGTTATTGTGTCTTTTCCTGCTGTTGAATAAATCACTGACAATATGACAAAGAAAATCTGTAACTATTTTATCCTAAAATGCTACGTGTATCTACTTCCAACCTTATGAGCTAGTTTACTAACAGGTCACATCACGCTAGCTGTTGGCAGGAGAACAAAGCGGCTTTTCCAAACTGCATATTCGTAAGATCCTGGAATTTTCTTTTATGAGAGTAAATGTGTTAAGATGTTCCTAAACCAAAAAACAATGTATTATTCCACATAGAACATTCTAATTATTTAAAACTACATGTTGATGGGCACTCTGATACCATATAGCTGGAAATATGTTTTGAGGTATGTACTGAAAATGAATTTCCCTCTACTATAATTGTAATGTTTATTATGCAAACTCTATTTCATGCTCAATATCATACTAAATCCAGAGAAAAGTAGAAGAAAAGGCTTGCTGTACTGTAATAACGTTTATTTTGCTCATGAGCCGCACACACCTCTAAGCCACAGGATCAATGCTGAATCAACTGATAGCGCAAAAGAATAATAGGAAAGGGCTTTTTGAGTCACTAATCCACCTTCCAAGCATTTTCTTGTTTGGCTGGCCTTTCAAAACCTGACAGAGTAAACAAGTGATAAATAAAGAAATGAGAGAATGGAAATAAAGGGAGAGGAAGAGAGAAAAGGCTAAAGGATTAAGGAAGCTGGAGTTGGGTGTTTATGCTGCTTGGAGGCTGTTTACGACAATTTGCACAAAACACACGACTAAACTGCACCAGCTTAATTTAGGAAAATGTTTCTTTTTAGAGTACCAGTAGGGACAGGAATGTGAGTGACCGTAGGGGTGGTATTAAAGGATTCAGAGGTGTGAAATTCAGCCTGACTCAGGGTTGAGAAGAGTTTAGTTCGGGATGAATATTAATGTTTATGGTCATGGTTTGAGGGAGTAAAGTTCCATTTATTTTAGACTGGTAATATAAAAGAAGTTATAATTTTGTTTCTTACCCCATGACCATTGCAACGGGCAATGCAGGTCTCCAGCTCGGTGAAAGAAGCATTTTTGCACCGACGATCCTTGCACACCTGGAGGAGTAAAAAATTATTATTTTTTAAATACAGCTTTAACAAGTATCACATTCAATTTAGGCACTGATAAAGAGGATGGGTCACCTGACACAAATCAACATAAATGCTTTAATAAAAGATAAGATTAGTGTACGATATAATCTCATAAAATAATCCTACAACCTTTCCACTTGTGTATAATAATCTCATTTATTTAAATGTGAAATGATCTTATATCTGTTCTAAAGTGAAATCCAAGCAAGTCAAGAACACAATAAACATTTCAGCTAAATATATATGTGACTGGTGAAAAAGTGAATTTAGTAAAAAATAAAATAAATAAAAAATAAATAAAAAAAACACGACAAGGTGTGCTGTTATGGGAAAATAATAAATGACATGTGATGCGGCTTGGTGCCCAGCAGAGTTACAATTACCACTCCGAAAGTGATTGTTTTCCAATAACACCTTCCATAAATAGTAAATAAATATACATCCATTTTCTGTACCGCTTATCCTACACTGGGTCTTGGGGGAGCCTGGAGCCTATCCCAGGGAACTCGGGGCACAAGGAGGGGGACACCCTGGACGGGGTTCCAACCCACTGCAGGGCACAATCGCACACACATTCCCACAGTACGGACAATTTGGAAATGCCAATCAGCTTACAATGCGTGTCTTCAGACTGGGGGAGGAAACTGGAGTACCCGGAGGAGACCCCCAAAGCACGGGGAGAAAATACACACTCAGCACACACGAGGCAGAGGTGGGAATCAAACCCTCAACCCTGCAGATGCAAAGCAAACATGTTAACCACTAAGCCGCCATGCCCCTTACTTACCCACTATGCACTGTAGTGCTATCACACAAGTGCCTGTGAACGAGTTGTTTCTATAGAGACAATAATGTATTAGAACAAGCGCTTTAATATATACTTTGCAGAGGCACGACTGTCAGAGCTGCTGTTATAGAAAATTAATAAACACCTTCTGTGCAATCAGAATAGAGAATCCAACAGTGCTGCAGTATAAAGTGAGTTAAAACACACTTCCGGAATGTGTCATTGTGCGTGTGTGAGCATGCTTGTGTAACAATGTATGAGGTTGTCTATGATCTGTGTGTGTGTGAGAGAGAGAGAAAGAGAGCGAGGGAGAGAAAAAATTGTAATAAATGAATCGGTTGCTGTAATTCATGAATTTTGACAGCAGGATCAGTTTGATGAGATGACAGGTCTTACAGCATGATAATGTTTCTGTTATCTATAATAGTAAGCACCTGTCCTCATAATTCACATCGGCCCAATATACATTTTTCTGTCATTACACAGAATAGACTGTAACCTTTCTAATACCTCCAAAATCATTCCTGCCAGCTCCTGATATCAAGAGTTATGTGAGCTTCTCAATTACAAGTGACATAAAATGTTTAGTATGCACCATTAGCAAAGCTGTAGAGCGAGTCAAATGGGTCAGATGATGTCTAGGCATTCAATTATTTGCTTGTGCCAAATCCATAAACAGGAGAGCATCTGACGGAGCTGCGTTCTGTAATTCTTCCGTTTATTTAACCCTACTAATATGTTATGGGTCATGTCCACATTTGAGATGTCTGAAATACTGGTTAATCTCTCTTTTTCTCTTTGACATTTTTTGAATTGTCCACATTTAGGGTCATGAACTTATATGCAAATATTTCTTCTTATGACTTGTCTTGACAAGACATAATAAAGGTTTGATAAGCCATAATAAAGGTTTACTGTTTTAAGCTGTTCTTTGCTGTGTTTTGTGTGTATTTAAACCGTGGAAGTCATTTTGAGTCATAAAATTATGGATGTAACTTTTTTTCCCCAACATAACAGGAGGGTTAAGGACATTTCAAACTCAAGCATTTTTAAACTCAAGACATCTGTATGAACCCAGAGTGCTGTATATTGGACTTATAATGGACTATCCCAGGGGCACAAGGTGGAGGACACACTGGATGGAGTGCCAACCCATCGCAGGGCACAATCACACCCATCCACACACTACAGACAATTTTAAAGATGCCAATCAGCCTACAATGCATGTATTTGGAGTGGAAGAGGAAACCGGAGTAAACCGGAGGAAGCCCCTGAAGCACGGGGAGAACAAGCAAACTCTGTGTACACAGGACATTCGTAGGAATCAAGCCCCCATCCCTGGAGGTGTGAGGCGAGCATGCCACCGTGTCCCTCCTCTTATTAAACTCATTATTACTTTTTAAGCTAACATGAACATAAGCAAGAAAGACACTACATATGCATGATCCAGGTTTTCAACACTCTTGATTCTCCTATTTCTACTGACTTCACTAATCTGTGTGACATTATTGTCTGTCTGCTTGCCTTGCCCTCTCCACATTTGGTGCCAGTCATGACGAGGCCAGGATCAGGAAGGTCCCCCTGTCCGTCCTGAGTGCTGTACACATATGTGCCACGGCATTTCACCTCGATGCCATCTGTGCGGATGGTGGTGTCGATGGATACTGCGTTGGTGCCCTTCGGCTTTTTGGCAGCGCTGTGACACTGGATCTTCCCACATTTGGCATCACTGTAGGACACAAGATTGTGAACGTCATGAGTGCAACGAGTTGTTTTTCCAGAAACGGAATTCAGCCAGTGCCTACTTTATCTATTATGTGAACGACCAAACTGCAGCAGATCATTCCGTCTGCCACACAGTGACTTGCTACTAAGCTGACCTCAGAAAAGTTTACTGAGCTTCCTGCCATAATCTGACTGAAAACCGGCTAGTTTTAAACAGAGCGAATGAAGAAAAGAATATTCACCAACCTCATTCATTATTTCCTCACCTTTTCTCACACTTGACATAATTGCCATACGCGTCCTTGCCACAGTTTCCGAACGCGTTTCCTGCTGCATTGACATCCTGGAAACATGCATCATGTGCAGGCCGTGCACCTGAACAAACACATTCCGTATTCTCATTATCATTTGTCACGTTATTAAACTTTTATCTTAAAACAGAGCCATTTTGGAAATATCGACTATACTGTATATACAGAGGAAATTATGCTTGACTAAAAGAACCCATTTAATAATTCTTCCTAATTACACTACAAAAGCAAATGATTCTCTCATCATTAATAATGCATGTGTCAGTATGGCAGTAAGTGTTATTTGCCGTGCACACAAAGCGAGCAGTGGCGAGTCTGTTCTGATCTGTGGCTTGATGTCAGCCTAGAGGTTTGACTGGACTGAAGCCCACAGACAGCTGGAGAGGAGCTCTGCCACCAGCAAATTCAACCAGTGTTTGATCAGTGAGGCTGAAAAAACAAAAGTTCCACAACTGCTCAATTAAGAGAGCAAATGAGAACAAATTGGTCCATCTCTAGAGGATTTTTGAAGGAAGGCTCTGATTTAGGGACTGTGTTTTTCCCACCCCTTTTCTTCTTCACGTAAATGAAAACAGAAGAGCCGACAGAAATGACATAAAATCAAATTACAAAGTGCTAATTAAAACAAAATGCGGATTAATGAACTCTATGTCATTTTAGGATTGTAAACAAAAGCCATAATTAAAGCCAGTGAAGTCGATCCAAAATGCTTCGGCTGCTTATAATTCTGGCTTTGCTGTATATTTGCTGTACATTATTTTAGCACAAAACAGATAGGCTATAAATCCGACTGATGTTTTTTTTTTTTTTTTTTTGTCAGATTGATAATTGGGATTTGTGTCCCCCCCCCCCCCACCCCATACACACACTTACAAACATAAATGTTAAACGTAATTAGATCGAAGTAAACATTACATCTGCTCTTTATAGAGTCACTACACCTTTATTTGTAACAACGGTTGAAATAAATAAAGCAGTTATCGGGCGATAAATAATCTGATATCGCAGTATTGTATAAACATTGTACATATACTGTATTAGCACTGAAATCCATATTAGAGTAGCATTTAGGTCATTTAGTACCTTATAGTATTTGACAGGATTAGTGACTATTTTAAGCCAAGGCAATGTGTGATGAGTGTAAATCCTACACTAAGCAAATTATTCTATTGTCATTTATTAATTATGTGTCAATATTGAAATAACTGTTATGTGCCATGCACACAAAGTATGAGCAGTGGAATGGAGTGTGCCTGCATGTCTATTCTTATCTGGTGTGACAGGACTGAACATCCATCCTGTATCAAGTGTGCGTTCTCACCGTAGCCCCACAGCTGCAGGCACTGTTGCTCGTGAGTGAGGCACATGCCGTTGTAGCAGTAGGCGTGGCCGTATTGGCATGTGGATCCATCCAGGAGGTAAACGTTAGAGGGGCAATAGGGTGATCCACCCGTGCAGTACTCTGGAAGGTCACATGAGCCGGCTGCACTACGGCACATCGTACCTGCCTGCTTCAGCTGAGAGTGCAGAAAAAGCGAGGTCACATGGGCTTTCACATTAGCAGACTGGGATATGGGCATGACAAGAACTGACAAATCAAGAAAAGTGTGCAAGGGGGAGAAGACAAATGAATGGAAGACAATGTATCAGAAGTGTGTGTGTGTGTGTGTGTGTTGGAGAGAGAAAGAGAGAGAGAGAGAGGGAGAGAGAGAGAGAGAGAGAGAGACTAAGAGTGATTCAACCAGAAGAGGATGTGGAATAGAGGAAGTGAGAAGGCAGTAGGGAAGAAAAGGAACAGAAATAGTGTGATGACAGTCAGAGACCTTGCAGCCTTCACAGCAAACGCCGTGGGCACACTGTGCGTCCTGCTTCAGGGTGCAGTTACTGGCATGGCAGCAGTCATTCGTACATTCCTGTAGGAGGATGAAAACACACACACACATACACACACACACACACACACACACACACACACACACACACCACTTCTGTGCTTTTGCTGCTGAAGCACATCACCATGTGACCCTGTACCCACACACTAAGTCGAGTTTTGATTGCTGTGACAGAGTTTAAAAAGAAAAAAACCTGAACGCCGGTAGTCAGAGATGATGCATGTCACTGTAGTGACGCTGAAACAGAAGAGTACTGGCACACTGAGAGCTTTTACACCCATTAATTATACAGTACGGGTCAACATATACTACACACACGCATACACGTACAGAAATGCTGTGCAAAGTTAGCACAAGTGCCAATTTTTCCACAAATACAAAGGAGCAGGTGGTGAGAGACGACGCTTGAATAAGAATAATTAACACACCCACAACAATGCATAGCACGACCAGCGCTGACAAATCTGTCTTGAGCTGGAGTGTAGAGCAGCCAGATAAGTGTGGTGCGTTGAAAGGTTGCCTTAGGGTAGCTCTAACAATGTGCACTTTCATTTCCCTCGAACGCAGCCTGCAGGTAGCTTTCAGGATCTCGGTGGTAAATGTAATAAATAAATTCCACATGCTTTTTAGCATAATGCACAGTGTAGACAGTGAGGGATATAGCAGCCCTAAGAAAAGTCCAGGTGCTAATGTATAATTAGGAATGGCTACTCAAGTCTACCTAGAGCAGATGGTAAACCATCCATCCATAATATAAGCTCTGACAACCTGCCAATTGCAGCTTTGCAGGAAGATGAAATTTTCCTTTCCCCTCCACATTTCTGTCACTCACTGTGTTTTTTTTTTGTTGTTGTTTTTTTTCTGACTTACATTTTGAGTAAGTGCACATAGCTTTACCATATGCTCCCATTGTTTAAAGAGACACCCCAGAAATGACTATAAAGTATTTTCAAATAAACAAGCATTCCAACCAGAGATGGAAATTGAGATTTCATCACCTCTAGTTATGTAGAATAATTGACTGGATAGTGCTTTTCGCAAATTAGATGTATATTTTGTATTTCTACAAAATCATATAAACATAGGCATAACTGAATTGATCTATTTCTCATCAAACAAGTATAAAGCTATTAAACTTATTTCCGAACATTCCTGTTCTACAATTAGTATCGTATATTTTATTGATGTATTTGTTATATATTCCTGTATTATCATCTAATAATGCAAAATATTAGATACATTTGGCTATTTTTCAAGATATTTTGACTTGATTAGACATCCTGTGTGCATGTTTGTTTGTTTTTTTTTATCCTGGATGTGATTAAAACCTCACAAGGTTAAGAATATCCAGCAGTTTTGGCCTTTAGCGGGTCCCCATGAGAATAATTGCTTATTTACAGAAACTTCAGTTTTGTTTAAAAAAATGAAAGGTTTTAAGATTAAGGTAAGAGTTAGATTTAGGTGTAGGCCTAGCATGAATGATCTGCATTAATAATTATTTCAATGGAAGTTACTACAATAAGGACAGCAAGACAAATGTGTGTGTAGCGCTAACCTCAGGTTCTCCGCAGTCACATTCCTCCCCTTCCTCTACGAAGCCGTTCCCGCACCTCTTCCCCCCCACTAGGTCCTTCATGTTGGGCATGTTGAACAGGCACATCCCGCCTCCTTTCTGGAAGTAGTTGTCTAGGTCCTTCTTGCTACAGCGGCTGAAGACTTTAGGGAACGGATGCCTATTGGGCAGGTAAATTGTCACTGTAAATGCAGGCGGTTAAAGGATAAAGGAACATAGATGGAACAAATTCAGGCAAAGTCCCCTAGGATATTTTTGTTTTTTTCCTTGTGGAAACACTAGAGGCTGGCCAGCATGGATTAGCCTGATGGCACTTACCCTGTAGCTGCTGCCATCACGCAGCCTCCCTGCTCGGCTGTAGCTTCCACACAGCAACCTTCATGGTCATGGCTCATGCCAAAGTTATGGCCAATCTCATGAGCCATGGTGGCAGCCGCCCCAATGGGCAAATCCGAATGATCCTGCAGGAATTATAGCACTTGGGGTTAGGAAACTTCTGTGTTTGAGTCACATGTCTATCTCTGAAGCCATTTAGGTTTTAATGTGTGGTCTGGAAAACTTATTTCATGTGTGAATCAATTTTCTAATCAGTCAGAACAAAACAGGCACTCGGAGCATTAGATATTTCTACATCAATCATAAGCTATTAGCAGTCACAGGGGACGGGCAGCCGCTCAGGGACGATCAGCCACTTGGAATATGCTGTCAATGGTGATTAGGTTTGTGGAAATTACAACATATCCCTGTGCTATTAGTGTCCATTAGAGTTAGAAAGGCTAAGGGCTGTTTAGGATTCTGAGGATGTTGTAGCTAGGGGAACTGCATCCCCTGGTCAATCCTGTTATCATTTCATTTTTCAAACCAAATAGGAGAAAATTTGTTAGACCTTCTGTTTCACGAAATAATCAATGTTTATTCTGTTCATTTATGCAAAGTATAACGGCAACAAAACAAGAGAAAGGCAAGGTTGACATTTGCTGTTAGTAGTATCATGCGCTCAAATAGCACTTTTGCACTTTAGATCACTTTGTTAATTTTTTCCCCTCTGGAAACATCTTTATGAGATTGTGGTTACTGTAAATAAGCATGGAATATGATATAAAAGTCATACACTATTTATATATATTAATCATTTTCTTCCAACTGAACAAACTTCAAATAAACAGCCCCACCTTGTCTTTGACTCATTCACATTTTTTCAGTTACATTCTTAGCAGAACTTGCCCTCACATTTTCAGCATTTACAACCAACATTCCGAAAAAGTTGGGACGGTATGGAAAATGCAAAAAAACAAACAAACAATTTGAAAATTGTACTATATTGAAAACACATTATTAACACAATGTTTGATGTTTGACTTTGTGAATTCGATTTATTTTTGAAAAAATACACTCATTTCAAATCCGATAACTACAACACACTCCAAAAAAGTTGGGACAGTCGACTGTTTACCACTGTGCAACATCACCTTTTCTTTTAATAACACTTATTAAGCGTTTGGGAACTGAAGACACCAGTTGGTTAAGTGTAATAAATGGAATTTTCCCCCATTCAACCTTTATGCATTTTTTCAGCTGCGCAACTGTACAGGACCTTCGTTGCCTTACTTTGCACTTCATAATGTGCCACACATTCTCAATCGGAGACAGGTCAAGACTGCAGGCAGGCCATGCTAGCACCCCACTTTCTGCTTACCCAGCCATGCGCTTGTAATCCGGGCAGAATGTGGTTTGGCATTGTCCTGCTCTGGATGGCAGCATATGTTGCTCCAAAATGTGTACATATCTTTCTGCATTAATGGTGCCCTCACAGATGTGCAAGTTACCCATGCCATGGGCACTGACACACCCACATACCATGACAGACGCTGGCTTTTGGATCTGACGCTGATAACAGCTTGTCCCAACTTTTTCAGATTTGGGGTTGTATATACTTTCTTTATCTTGTTCCCCACAATATAGAACTAGAACTAAAAATGTCATCTCTCATATTTGATTTGAGCTGAAACAGTGTATACGATGGCTTCATCATGCCTAATGCTCATAATATATCCATTGCTGTTGTGAAAACCCTCAGAGAATATGAAACAATAACAGCATATTTGCTCTTACAGATAAAAAATGTGCAATTATTATTTCATTGTGTATTTGCAAAATTTGTCGGTTTGATTGCTTTCTTAGTCAGCAAATGGTGCTTTCATCTGAGCAAACATAAAGGAGGAACTGGATTATATCTAGGGAAATAAAGTGTTAGTAATGGTTCATATTTGTACTTGCAGGAGGCCCACTTGGTACCAAGGCAATGCAACCAAAATGCCTCTCTCTCTGTCTGTCTCTCTCAGCTGGATACAATCTAATTTGATAATTTGATGATGAGCATGTAGCATTGCTTCTATATATATAATACAGCACCATTCCAGTTTGGTAGAAGAAAGAAGATTAATTGTCATGTGCAAGGGTAGTGTACACTCAGTCCTACAGAAAACACTGAATGTGATACTGTAGTTGTCTGACTTAATAGCGCACATGGACAAAGGCTTCAAGCACATCATGTATGTACTGGCCTTGAAAAACCTTTTCAATTCCACATACATTGAAAATACAGTATGAAATGAACCTATATTTAAATTAATAATTCCAATGTACAACACAAAGTTCTTACACTTGACCCTGCTTCACGAAGCATCAAATATTCTAAAACTTCAGAAGCAACCACAAGCAATGTACGTTAAGTATAAAAATGTTCTTAATTAATATAAATATTTGAAAACCCATCACTCCAGGTTAGTATTCCTCACAGCTTTTGTCTGTCACTATGCAAGCTAATAGAGCATATTACAGCCTAATCAGCTGTCTGAGTGATATTGATCTCTTGTGCATCAGTACCACAAACATCTATGTTCACACTCACACATCATTGGAATTGTACAGTGGTACAGTCCAAAAAAAAATATGTCCCTTTGCTGTCTTACCACATTAATGCCGCCAGAATTTTCATGACTGCACATGCCTTCAAGGGGAGCCATGCCAATAGTGGTGCCTTTGAATATCACCCCTCTGCCAGAGAAGAAGAAAATACGCATTAACTGCAAGATTTTTTATCATGAGTGAGTGATTGAAACAGTGATGACCTGATATGAAGCTTTTGTTGCGAGTGAACAAAAGGAAAGCGCTATCAATCACTAACAAAGCAAGAAAACAGAGAGACTAAAACTGCATGCTTGGGTATGACGGGGCGTTAGCATGAATGTCAATTTTCAGTTGATTAAACGAAAATCCAATATGAATGAATTGCTTTAGAGTGAAGTGTTTAGAATCAATATGTGATCTTCAACTGTGCAAAAGATTTATGAAATTATTCAATTCTGTGTTGACTTCTTCGGTCGTCTGCTTTCACTGACGGAAATTCACTTTGGATAACGGTTTCCTACATTATCGTTCAGTTATTCACTGATAGTGACACCAGTGGGAAATCAGCTCTATCTAAATAGAGCGATGCAGCAGCACTTTAGTCCTTTTGTCTGTCCAGCTCTATCTGGGGGGTGGCGGGGGGTGTCAAACTTTCAGTACCATTTTTTCGTTTATTTAAAATTTAAAACACCACAAACTGAGTGTTACAAATATAAACTTCAGTCTAAAACTGTTTGTCCAATTATATAAGACTGAAAAGAACCTTATATGCTCATATATGCTTATATATAAAATAAACTAAGTATATAACTAAGTATATAAACAGTAAACTGAAGAAAGTAATTGCCGGTGACTCTGGGTATCTGCTAAAGTTAGCGGCGTCACATTACGTGCGTATGATGTGATGCGCCGTCGACTAGGAAGCGGTTTATACTTCCGGTTAGTGAAAAACCCGTTAGTGTTCCTTTTGAGATGATATTACATTTATAAAATCCACACACTAGATGGTAGAGTATACAGTGCATAGTGCAAGTGCATAGTACATCATTTGGGACACAACTTTTGTATTTACTCTACGAGGCGTGTTTTCAGAACAGAAGTAATGTAGTGAGTAAACGCACCCCGAGCTGCATGCAGTCCAACTAATCGATAATGAGATTCGTTGACAACGATTTTCATAATCGATTATTATCGATTAGTTGTTTCAGTGCTATTAATATGACAATGAATATTGCTGGAAAATGGTAAATAAGCTGGTAAGTAAGTAAGTAAAGTATATCTCAATATGATGTGCAATTCAATATGCAAAACAACATTGAAGAAAATGTAAAGGATGTCTGTGAATTTACTCCTAATATCCAAAGTAACTTATGAATAACTGCTTATTTGGTTAATAGACACCCTGACATATGAAGTGAATATGTTTAAGTCTATAGCTTTCAAAACAGATCTACAACAAACACTCCATTTGAAGCAGGTCTGCTTTTTTGAACAGTGCTGTACTGCTTTAGATCCTTCATGGGCTCAGGACTAACGTGAGAAGTTGTGCGTTGTCGTGTTTCTTGCGGGACTTGAGCTTCTGTCTCCACTGCAGGAAGGACCACAGAGTGGCGTTGGGCTCTTCATTGATAATGCACTGATCACGATCTGTCCACACCTCTAGACCAATCAGAGGCACCCGGATATTCAAAGCTCTGTAAAACTGACCAATCACAACACAATATGTGATCAGAGATGAGCAAAAGATATCAGACATATTTCTTTGAGATATCGCAGCTATTTGTTTTTTAAATAACATTTTAAAGTAACGATTACAAACTCTGATATTAAAAATACATGCTGAATTTTTTTAATTGTAAATGTTATTTTCCTTATTGTTTAATGCTTAATAATTCATTTAGTAGAAATAAAATAAAAGCATCACAAACAGTTTTTTTAAAAGCAGCACTGCTATTTTTCTGGTAGTTTGTTTCCAAACCTTCATATTGTGCTCATTTGTGTGTGTGTGTGTGTGTGTGTGTGTGTGTGTAAAGAAACAGTGTCTATTGTGCTAGCTTTACAAACTTTACAATAACCTGCTGATAGCATTTGTAAAATTAAAATGATAAAGTAACATTTCAAATGAAAAAGTAAAATTGTGTAGAATGTTTACATGAACCAGAAAATTTCTTCATATTTATCAACATCTTGCTTTTGCTTTAATGACAGTGTGCACTCGGGCTGGGCCGGACTCCACAAGTTGGGTCAATCCTGATGATTCTTAGTATCAAACCCAAGGCTGTGTCATCTGAACACCTTCTTCAGTGGAAGGGATAAAGCTCAAGGAATATCTGACCTTTTTTTACTAAGGAGTTAACAATAAAAATATACTTCAGTTTAAACACTGACCAACAAATCACACAGAATCTTGCACATTTAAGATTTTGAACATTTCCTTTTCTTTGTAATTCTTAATAATTTCTTTAAAATGTTCTTTTTATTTCAAGTTATAAATGAAACACACACACACAAACAACAACAAAACAAACAATAACCAAAGAAAAAACAGAATTTCAAAGTGGTCTCAGACTTTTGGACATTCTGACTGTGTACAAACTCTGAATCTTTTAAATTTAAAATATGATGTTTTTGTCATATTACCCACCCCTAATCAATGATTTACTAATTAACATGTAATGCGCACACTCTGCTGCTGTCATAATTTTACATTTCACTTAATGAGCCAGTGACAGAACATCAGTAAATAACACATCATTCAATTAAACAGTAATGAGGATCAAATAAGTGTGATGTTGCAGTATACCTTATCGACATAATTGGCAATTTCCATTATTCTTCGTTGGGTTTTTTCAAGGTCCTTGTTTTGCTTTCTGTACTATTAAATTAAAAAAGAAATAGTTTGACAATAAATAAAAAAAAATGCATATTTACTAAATGTGCAAAAATACAACAAAGTCTTATTAAAAAATCCATAATGAAGTACAATGATAATGAGACATATTTTTCTCCAGTGGGCAATACTGCTGTAATTTATGCAAGGTCAAACACCAGTGTATATAGACCAACATAATGAGAAGTCAGATTAGGTGATTATATTCATTTACACCCCCCTCTGGAGCACTGAAGCTATCCTTTAAACGTGAAGACACTGAAAATTTATGACAAGTGCTCCATTTAAAAAGCTGATGGAATGTTGCAATTAACTTTCTCCAACTGCTCTGGAGGCATTTAATAATGCAAATTGTTTAAGTGAAGCTCGTTTAATCAAAAACTGTCAGTCTATCTTATTCTGAGCGTAAATCTGTAGCTAGAGAGCAAAGCAAGATTAGAAAAGAGAAAGTCAATTAAACACCACTTGCTTGGTTGCTGTATAAGAGCAGCCTAAGCCTAAACCTTAAGCCTAAACCCTTACTAAGAACACATTTAAAATGCCTGTTTGCTTTGTCCTCCCTCATCCTAAGCTTCAGAGTTATGTGTTGCTGAACTCTGGGTGTGAAATCGGCATTGCATTTTCTATTGTGTAAGCTTTAATTACTGTAGCTGTGGGTGCAGAGGGATCAGGGGCTTACCAGTGTGTTGTCAGCGACTATATAAAGCTCCATGTACTTGGTTGTGCCCCAGGCATTTCGTTTCACCTGCGGACGTGAAAGGATTCAAGGTTAAAATGGTTTCTGTGGTTATTTCTTTTACTTGCAAACATTTGACTTCCCATACGGTGGCATTTTACCATACATCACTGTGTTCATAAAGCACTTTAAAGTGGCTGAAACGAAGTGGGTTTATGCAGAGATCAGCCCGTAGCTGCATTTAATTACCACATTCGAGTACAAAGCACGCATCACCTGCAGCAAGAGAAGATGTTTAAATTTCAAAAGCAAGGATATTCAAATTTTCCCCACCATCACAGCAACCACGGACATCATATTATCCTACTGCATACTCTGACCCAATAATCCATCTAACTCCAATCAAGTACACGTTCAATAGGTCTACTGTTCTTCATAAAATACAAAACATTCATAAAACCCACACAAAAAAGCTTGATTTCAGACTTCTCTTCTCTGTCACATTAAGCAACTTCATTAACATTTATGTTCTCTTTGGTCTGAAATGACAACTGGAATTGAATTCTTAGAACAATAATAAAAGATTATTTCTTCTACAATAAGTTTTTTTGTTTGTTTGTTTTTTTGTATTTTACAATAGGTTTTTGTTTGCTAAGCCCATGGTTCTCAACACTGATGGTGAAGATCTATTTAAACTGCTATTGTTATAATTGTTATAGTTAAGAATTATGAGTTATTATAATTATAAGCCTTCCTTGAATGAAATGGGTTTCAAATTATAGCAGTCAATCTGTTTTCCTGGATGTCACAGAAAAACACACATAAAATAAGTTTAAATGTCAACTTGAATCTAAATATAATTTTGCTGAAACTAGGAAAAGTGTCATTAGTTTAGGAATAACAATTCAAACTCAACGCCACAGCACTGATGAGGTTGCCTCTGCCACCAACAAGTGTAGTCTTTCTTTTTCTAATTTGTATGCCAGAATATACCTTACAATATACTTCATACATGAAAGAAGCTATTGAAGAAAACCGTGCTGTGACCTTGATGCCGTCTGGATCAGTTTCAAGATCTAATTAGTTCATCTGCAGGTTACAATGATAATCCCACATAAATCCGACAAATTCAACCACTTGTTCTTGAGATAACATGCTAATGAGTATCTTGGATGGACTCGTATCTCGGCTAATCTTGAATCTTGGACATACACGTGGAAAGACAGATGCATGGATGGACACATGGATGGACGGTTGGCGAAAAACGAATGGCAAAAATTGTAGCAAGCCACAAATGGGCCTTGATTTCCTGAACATGAATGGGTAAGTAACATCTTTGCATGACAAACAGGGAAGAAACCATTGAAGCAAAACTATTTCAGACATCTGACCTTGCTGTGTTTGGATCAACTCCCAAAATCTATTCATGCTTGCTACAATGAAAATTCCATATAAATCCTACATACGTTCAAACCACTGTTTATATATCACGCTAACGAGAATCTCCAAGAGACGGACGAACAAATAAGATGCCTCCACCACTCAGTGGCATAGAAATAAAATGTTCTAATGGCTCCAATAACTGTTTATGATGGTATGTATTTGACTAATGCACCGGATATTTAAAAAGCCGAAAAATTTCAATAAATATTTAGAAAATGCTGAATAATCCATGCTAAAGATATGTAATATTAATCATTAGAGGATCCTTGAGTTTTGGTTGAATGCCAAAAGGGTCCCTGATGGCAACCCCCCCCCCCCCAACATTTCAAAAATTATTTTTATACAGAGATTGTGAGCAAGAAATCTTGATCTGAGACTAACAAGATGAAAAAGTTATCGTTGAGTTCTCTTTGCAAATGAGAACCAAAAAAAATCTGATTTAATCTGCCACATTATGTCCATATCTTACCTGCGCTCCCATATCTTATCAGCATGATCCTATGTTTCTGCGTGTGGATATATTTTACACTAAGCATAATTAGTATACAGATGAGATACAGTATAGTAGGTATTTTAAAGTATAAATTATAGCAGAGTTGCTTCTAAAGCGGAAGCAAAAAGGCCATACAGTATTATTACAATGAACAGAAAATCTACCACGCAATAAAAAGCGGATTAATCTATGAGGATTAGTCAACAAGACATAGTAATTGAAGATATCTAGAATACTTTGCTGCTAGGAAAAAGTAAAAGAAAATTGAAAAACGTCATAAAATGCCAACAATTTATAACCATTAAACCTACTGTCCTATAATTAATTTATATTTTATATATATATATATATATATATATATATATATATATATATATATATATATATATATTATTGAGCATTCTATTCTTCTGAAGCTTTTATACTAATTGGAATGTCCAGAAAGACAGTGAAAGCAGGAAAACCTTGGACTATATCCAGTGTAAAGATAATTGTCATAGAAAGATGGTCAACAGAATAGTAAATGGACCCGCTGTCCTTGTGTCATTTCCCAGCATTCCCTGCAGCATTCAAATAGCTGAGCTCATTGTTAATGATAACATTCGTTTTTCTCCGCTAATCATCGCTCCTGTCCTGCCCTCCTACAGCATCATGGAGACAAGGCTCTTTTCATTGAGATATCACAAAAAAGTGTCCACTCATCTCAAAGCCTCATTAAGTCACAGCCACAGCTACTTATTTAAGGCAGCGCAAAATGGAGCGAGTTCTCTAGAATGCGTCTTTCATAAGAGTGGAGTGAAAGATGCAATTAGCCTGATTTGCATGCATGAGTCACTAATTCAAGCTCTGAATATGGGAGTACATTTTGATGAATCTTCTCAAGTAGGCATTGAAATCTAAACTGCTCTTATTTACAAGCAGGATCCAGTCAGGAGTGATTTACAGCATCACCACATATGGCACGACTTTTAAAAATTCATCAGTGATGACCAGATATCGTTTTTATTTTCTCATCAGCATCATAGAATACCAGTGTTTTGTTAATAATAAATAAATAAATAAATAAATAAATAATCACGGCTTTCAAATGAGATATTGGTTTCCTGTGGTTTTACTGAGCCAACAGACCAAAGCACTTTTCATTAACTTAAAATGTCTTCATCATAATGTCATATTTGCTTTTCTCAACAGGGCACAAATGGCTTTATATGATATTAAAGATAGAATATGAGATATCTAAGCCATTTTGATGAGCCACTAACGAAGACAGGGGCACAGGGTTCATTCGGCTTATTTGCTTACGTACAACCTTCGTTAAGAAAGAAAAAAAAAAACACATCAAGTGCTTTCGGTCCCTTAACAGGAGACGGGATTAGTGTCTAAGCTGCCCAAAAAGGACAAACACATAACAGATGTGAGATTAACTCTCACACCTATCAATAAACCCTCAGGCTCTTCATCAGGTTTAATGGTTCAATTGGGTTTAAGTGCTCCAAAGTGTGAAGGCTGTAAGTTTTTCCTATTTAAGTTACTATAAAATGAATTAGAATGACTGAAGTGATTTGCAAAGCAGGTGGCTCATCTTCTCACCAGAACAAAATTTTCTGGTACATGAGCAGCTTCGATTAAAGTAAGAACATAACCATGGCATCACAGAGAGTATGATTCAACTGTGGCTTGCCTCTGTGTGTGTGTGTGTGTGTGTGTGTGTGTGTGTGTGTGTGTGTGTGTGGTGAGGCTGCATCTTTGACTACATTACATATAATCAAAGTCACTCAGCACGGCATAGGAGATCGAGTTCTGACTTCAGTACTGATAAAATGACTCATTGTTATGAGTTTAAAGTCACTTGCAGATGCATTATTTTGAGATAAGCTTTTTAGCCAGTTGCTTGGGGCTTTTGTCCTGAAATTGCAGTTTTTCACCATATTTGCTTGCAGGATTCTTCTTATATGTGCGTGCGAGTACATATGAGCGTGTCCAGAATGTAGAGCATATAAGAAGCCCATAAAAACATGGCAAAGATGTCTTAGGAAGTGACTATATCTTGAATCTAGGTTAATTTATCGGAAGAGTCGAATGTTATTATGTTGACTTTTACCACATTGTTGAATTCTTGATTCTGAACGTGTGGAGGAATTTTCTATAACAGCAGCTCTAACTAGTGACAGTTTAAAAATCATGCCATTCTAATATCTTATCGTTTCTATAGTAACACTGGGACCTGTGTGATAGACACTCCAAAAATGAACTAAAAAAACCACGAGAAATTGTTGATGTGGTGCATTTTTTTTCTGTGAGGAGACATTTATTTAGAATTTTTGGTCTCCAGTGTCAGCGCTTTGTAAGACAAAACGTCTCCAGCATGGACAGTTTTGCGGTTTCTCAGTAACAAGAGGAATGAAGCACTTCAAGACATGCTGCGATTGGAAAATAATCAACTTCGTGGTAGTAATGGCATCACCCCCATCCTGCAGTTGATTAATTTACTTTATTTTATACATTTATTTATAAATTTACTTATTCTCCTTGAAACATTATCTTCCATCCATCCATCCATCCATCTTCTACTGCTTACTCCTTCTTCAGGGTCACGGGGAACCTGGAGCCAATCCCAGGGATCATCGGGCACAAGGCGGGGTACATCCTGGATAGGGTGCCAGTCCATCGCAGGGCACAATCACATACCCACTCACACACACCCATTCATACACTACGGACACTTTAGACACAACAATCAGCCTACCATGCATGTCTTTGGACTGGGGGAGGAAACCGGAGTACCCGGAGGAAACCGAAACATTATCTTTGAAAATTAAAATATCGAATAGTTAATTTATATAATATTTCTTATTATTAGATTATTATAAAACATGTAAGATTATTAAGCTTATTTGTAGATGTTTTTACTAAATTCACTTGCCTTGCTCTGTTGTCTAATTTCACTTGCTAAGATATCATTTATACTGTGAATTTGTACATAATAACATAATACATTATTATCTTTTATGGAAAGAGTGTGTTTGCTAACTGACCCTTTGATGCAAAGGTTTAAGGAGACCGCTGAGAAGGCCTTTATTTCCAGTTTCATGACCGTGTCCACATGTACCACCTTTAATTGGCAAGTCATCTGTGTGATAGAAGATGTGGTGGAGAATCTCTTGCCCTTCTACTGGCTCTAAGTAATAAGTATCACTGGAGTTCAGCACAATGAGGCCCCTGGGAAAGGAATTAGAAACAGGATGTCAAAAAGGGTAGGTAAAAGACAGACAACACCTTTTTCTTTTTCTTTTTTTAACGATAGACATCACTGAAGATGATTTGCATAGCTTGTTTTTAATTAAGCATCAGCAGAGGGCTCCTGAAGGCTCTAATAGTTCTGGTGGTTTTTCTTTTGCCTTCATACTAAATAACAGTAATTAAAAGTACTGTAACTAGTAGCCTTGATAGGACTGCTGTAATTGCTGGTGATGACACTCAATTTGGTTTTTAATTGTGGCCGTTTCTGCAACACAATCCCTCTACCAATCACCATACACACACACACACACACACACACACACACACACACACACACAGAGAGAGATAAGGGGCATTGTAATAAGTGAGTCTGTGACTGTCAGTGTGACTGCTTGGCCATGAGTGAAGCAGGCTGTACTGTGATGGTCACTGGTCTTTTCTATTCATGGAAAAAGACACTCTAAAACCTACAGTCAGGTCCATAAGTATTTACACAGTGACACAATTTTTGTAATTTTGATGTGATTGATGTAAAGACTTTCGGCTTTAATTCAAGGCATTTAACAAGGCATTTATCTTTCTCATTTGTAAGTCGCTTTGGATAAAAGCGTCTGCAAAGTGAATAAATGTAAATGTAATGTAACAAAAATATTGCATTTAATGTTTTGGAATTACAGCCATTTTTGGCTTCCATTTTCACAGGCTCAAAAGTAATTGAACAAATTAACAATCATAAATATTAGGGTTATTTTTAATACTTGTATGCAAATCCTTTGCATGCAATTACTGCCTGAAATCTAGAACCCATGGACATCACCAAATGCTGAGTTTGTTCCCTTGAGATGCTTTGCCAGGCCTTTACTGCAGTTGCCTTCAGTTTGCTGCTTGTTTGTGGGGATTTCTGCCTTCAGCTTGGTCTTCAGTAAGTGAAAAGCATGCTCAATTAGGTAGAGGTCATCAGACATTTAAGACCATTCAATTTCTTTGCCTTAAGAAGTCCCTGGGTTGCTTTCATGGTATGTTTTGGGTCCATCTGTACTGTGAAGCGCCGTCCTATCCGTTTTGCAGCATTTGAATGAATCACAGCAAAAAGTATAGGTCTATCCACTTTGGAATTCGTCCTACTATTTCTATTAGCAGTCACGTCATCAATAAACACAAGTGACCCAGTTCCAGTGGCAGCCATATATGTCCATGCTATAACACTTCCACCACATGTTTGACAGATGATGTGGTATGTTTTGGAACATGAGCCCTTCCTTTTCTTTCTCTATACTCTTCTCGTACTGTCATTGTGGTACAAGATATCCTTGCATCAGAATTGGTCAGGCTTTTTGTAAGAGTTTGTTTTTTTAAGCAAAGTCTAATCTGTCCTTTCTGTTCTTGAGTGTTACTACAGGTTTGCATCTTGAGGTAAACCATCTGTATTTACATTCATTGACTTCAACAATGATATGCCTACCTCCTCCAGAGTGTTCTTGACTTGGCTCGATGTTGTGAGTGGGTTTTTCTTCAACAAAGAAAGAATTCTGTGATAGTCCACTTTCGTTGTCTTCCGTGGCCTTCCAGGACTTTTGGTGATGCTGAGCTCGCCAGTATATTCCTTCTTCTTAAGAATGTATCAAATTGTTAATTTGGCCTCTCCTAAAGTTTCTGCTATCTTTCTGATAGGTCTGTTTTGTTTTATCAGCCTAATGAGGTCCTCCTTCACTCCATACCTCTTTGGACCGCATACTGAGGAGTCCCCATGAACAGTTACCATATGCTGTGCTTGGAAATAATGAGGAAGCAGGCCACGCCTGGCCATGAAACTGCTTATCAGTCAATTGTCCAATTACTTTTGAGCCTATGAAAATGGAGTGACTCTGTAAAAATGGCTATAGTTCCTAAACGGTTAATGCAATATTTTTGTTAATCCTTTCAAATTAAAGCTGAACGTCTACACTTCAACCACATCTTGATTACTTCATTTCAAATCCATAGTGGTGGTGTACAGAGGCAAACTTATAAAAATTGTCACTGTCCAAATACTCATAGACCTGACTGTACATGAAGGGTAACAACAATGGGCCTCACTTGTCAAATAATTTTAAATTGTTCGCAGGCGCATTTACACAAAAATGTGGTATTCATTAAAATCCTGTCAGAAAATCTTTGGTATCCGACGAGAGCTTTGAGAGTGTGTGTACATTTACACAGAAATAATGTACACCTCGTCTGAGCAGCTTCAACTCGCATGTTTAGCATATAATTTTCTGGATTAAATAGCTTATTTATTTCAACTGCACACACAAATGTAATGAAACTTTTGTGAAACCCAGTTTCATATTAATAGCATTTATTAACGAAATATTGAATGTTAAAAAAATTAAGGAAAGCAAGCTAACATCCATCCATCCATCCATCTTCTATACCGCTTATCCTTTTCAGGGTCACGGGGAACCTGGAGCCAATCCCAGGGAGCATCGTGCACAAGGCGGGGTACACCCTGGACAGGGTGTCAATCCATCGCAGGGCACACTCACATACACACTCACACACCCATTCATACTCTACAGACACTTTAGACATGCCAATCAGCCTACCATGCATGTCTTTGGACTGGGGGAGGAAACCGGAGTACCCGGAGGAAACCCCCGCAGCACGGGGAGAACATGCAAACTCCGCACACACAGAGGAAATGAACCCCTGACCCTGGCAGTGTGAGGCGACCATGCTAACCACTAAGCCACTGTGCGCCCAGCAAGCTAACACAAATCCATAAATTAAGAGTCATTCAATTAAGAGAAAAGAAATTCCGCTGTATAAAAGGAGGACAAATTCATAAGCCAATGCAATGAGCTGGTATTAGTCTACTGCAGGGGTTCCCAAACTTTTCCAGGGCAAGGCCCCCTAAATGGCATTAACATTTGACTGAGGCCCCCCCTTTTGCAAGATGTCTTTAAAACACATTAAAAATACAGACTTCTGAATATATCCCCCTTTTTTTTATTAATAATTACATCTTACATCTTTACATTACATTAGGAATTGATTGTGTGTGTGTGTGATTGAGAGTGAGAAAGAGAAAACATATATTTATTTATTTTTCACACCAAATTGTTGAGGCCCCCCGGGCGCCCCCTGGCGGCCCCCACTTTGAAAACCATTGGTCTACTGGGCCAGTATTAGGCTACTAAGATTTAGCACATTCCGCATTTAGTAAGGATTGAATATTTAGACTGGTATGATTTTTTTTT
The DNA here is from genome assembly GCF_023375685.1 of Ictalurus furcatus. Lineage (NCBI taxonomy): Eukaryota > Metazoa > Chordata > Actinopteri > Siluriformes > Ictaluridae > Ictalurus > Ictalurus furcatus. Next base: position 21,647,209 of record NC_071261.1, read on the forward strand.
GGAGGATGAAAGCTAAAGAGTGTAAAACAGTGTACAGTGTAGACCTCTTTTTTCCCATTAGTTTTCATGTGAAACCATTTTCTTTTCACACCAGATTGACCTTTACTGTAATTTGTTTCAAGATTCTGTGCTCTCCAGGTGCTGTTAAGTAATATTTTAATTAGCATATATCTGAGATAAAATAATTTCCACTTCCGCTTCTGAGAAAATCCTTTTCTTCAGTTTTCATGGTGCTTTCTGTGAGCTTTTCCTTCTATAGAGTTTTGTAGGCATCACTAAATGCAAATCGATGTTACTGAAACTTCTGTAAACTTAAACATTTTACACTGAGCATTAATTTATACAATTGATAAAGGGGCCCAATAAGGCCCAAAGTTATCTATTTGTTTTTGCCATTTTTCCTCCCCCCATGTGTCCTACAAGATTAACAGTCAAGTTGCTCTTCTACAAAAAGATAAGTGCTATAAGGATGTTATACATGCTAAAATAACCAAACTTAAACTTCATATCTATTCAGCAACAAGTAAAAACATTCAGTGCTTTTTAGCATTCTGCAAATCTATTGTTTGCTATTTGTTGAAGACAATTTCTGTTTATGCTTCAAGGCTTAAACTTATTACTAGAATGACAGCTGCTGTCCTTAAGCACCTGCCAAAGCACCAAAAAAAAGTGGCAAATGATTCTGAATATGTGTGGGATGTAAATTATGATCACTGAAGCCTTGGGAAAGTTCTGCTTCACTGCGACTTGCCCTGGTGTGACCTTATTATGCTTTTAAACATACTCATGTTTCAGAAAAGCTGCTAGGAATATATTTTTAAGTTCCTTGACACTGTCGCAGGATTCAGTTTAATACATGCTGAGCATTCTGAACTCCAGTGCTGTCAATGGTATGACAGTAAATAAACCAGTAATGCACTGAGAATACTTGATCATATTAATGAGGAAATGCTGTTAAGCTTAGACACGTTTTCTACAAAAGGCTTTGATATGATCTATTATTATTTTATCTTCATTAATTGGAAAAAAACCCTTAGCACTATGTGTAGAGACAGGCTACTGGGGTTCACACTTAATACTGCTGTCATTTGGATATGACTATCAAGCATGTTCTAATAGTCTGAACATTGTCGAGAACACAGCAAATGTCTGATGATTGATGACTCGCGTATCTTTCATCACTCTCATCACATCACTTTCATCACGCTTGCATTTCTAATGTAAAGTACTTGATACCTGTATGACGTATGCATCGTTTGACTACTTCTGTTCAAGAGCTTTATCTCTAAGCAGGCAATAGCTGCTTTCTCAAACACTGGCTCAAGCGTGGTTCAATCTCAAATGAGCTTTTGGAAGAAAACAATCAGCAGTGTGCTTTGAGTACCCACAATACACCATGGAGTCGCCATGGGTTTATGACTGGGCCACTGGGTTTATGACTATACAATGACCTTCCATCTTTCAGTGACTGCTGTTCTCTTACACTCATGAGCACTTTATTAGGAACACTATACTAATACCGGTTAGAGCCTCCTGATTGTGCTTTTGAGTATGATCACTTACAGAATAAGGTCATTAGCAACACTAGTTGTTTTTGACATGACACTTCAATTGGGACTAAACAATTTGTATACCTGAAATAACAGAAGTAACCATAGCAGCCGGAGTGCATTAGGCTCATTTTAGGATCCGAGTCTAAATGGATGCATTCTTCATATATTTTTGCCTTAAAGCACACATTACTCACACAACCAATCACTCATATACACACATTCATAGAACCCATAAACAATCACACAACCACAAACATTCCAGCAATACAGCACATAAGAGTTAATGCATTTTCTATTCCATTAGCTAGCATTACTTACCCGAGACACAATACTAAATAAATTGAACTCATCGTGGCCTTGTTTTGACCCAGGATAATTCAATTACATAAAGCATCCAGCTCATACCTCACTCCAGAGCATGTGCTTAGAGCAACCCAGGAAGAAGAATGGTTCTTAACACTTCCATGATAGAAGCAATGATGATCCTAAATAGAGAAGGAGAGCAAGAGAGAGAGAGAGAGAGAGAGAGAGAGAGAGAGAGTCAGAAAAAAAAAGAGATAGCATTGTGAATCATGAACCGGATTCAAATCAAGGCTATATGCCTCAATCTAGGCTGGGGTCTCTAAGTCCAGTCCTGGTGAACCAGTGTAATGCATGGTTTGGTGTTTTTCCTGCTTAAAAGGCAGCCCCACTTGTATGATTTATAAATCAAAAAGGATTTTCAACCCCATTTTTTCATGGACATGCCTATACTTTCTCCAAAGTCAAAGCATTGTCCATTTCCCCTTTTACTGTAGATAAAATCCCTCATAATAATCATTCTCTTGAGCCTTCTACCAACATTTGGGAAATAATGGCACCACCTTAATTTTCTGAAACAGATCCAGATTGTGCGGGGGCGTCAGTCTTCGGCTATTTAAAGGGCTCATTCAAACGATTAGACCGTGAAATTAGCTCATTTATTTGAACAGAGAGGAAGCAAGGCGGGACACTCATGCACAGCGGACACACAAATCAATTGTCACTGGAGACACGGGCTGACAATCGGAGCTGCTGACAATCTCATTGGCTATTCTGCATCAGGTTAATGCTGCATGTCTAGCACTGATTAAAGGTACACTTTTAATAGAAATGCCTCGTAAAAGGATTCTAGTTAGGGTTTTGGGCAGGGGAGAAAAATAGAGTAGTAGTTCCTCGTTACTGCACTTAAGTACTATTTTGGAAGATTTGCACTTTACATGTATAACCCCAATTCTGAAAAAGCTTGGACAGTATGGAAAATGTTAATAAAAACAAAGAGGAGTGATTTGTAAATGTACTTTGACTTGTATTTAAATGTATAAAGATAAGGTATTTGAAGTTTTACCTAATCAACTGCATAGTTTTTTGAAGGTAAATGTTTATTTTGAAATTGATGCATGCAACACGTTCCAAAAAATGTAGGGGCAATTTAGGACTAATAGCGATGTGACAAGTTGAAATAAGAAGGTGATGTGAAACAGGTGAGGCAATCGTCTAATCACAGTATATAAAGAGCCTCCAAAAAAGACCTAGTCCTTTAAGAGCAAGGATGCACAGTAAAATCCCTAGTGTTGAATAACACCCAGAGTATTCATTTGTGTCCAATGGACTTATATAAACACTGTATTTAACACTCTGGGTGTTAAATCAACACTGGGGATTTTGCTGTGTGGGTCGAGGCTCACCAATCTGCAAACAGATGTGTCAGCGAATAATCCAACACTTTGAGAACAACATTCCCCAAAGACAAATCGGTAGGATTTTGGGCATTTCACCTTCTACAGTGCACAATATAATTAAAAGATTCAAGGAATCCGGTCAAATCTCGGTGTGTAAAGGGTGAGTCCTCCTCAATGTCAAAATCTGCATAAAGGCATTGTAAAATTAATCCATGTGAATCCATTGGTTTAATCCCAGTTTTATGAAGCGATACGAATGCTTCGTGTGCACAAAAAACACAAAATGTATTCACAAAATATCTTCACTTCAGCATACATCTCCAATGCCTGTTCACGAGAGAATGGCGATGTAAGCATTTTGTGTTGATGTAGTGTACTACTTGAGTAGTGTGTTGAAATTAGTAGTACATCTCGACTTTCACTTCAGTAGATGTTTGATTTAAGATTTTGACACAGTAGCCATCTTTTTACCTGGCGGGGGGATTTGAATCTGTGCATCCTCGTGGTGGAAAAACAAACACAGTAGTGACAGAAATACTTAATGACTTGGAAGCTTTTATGTGAGAAATACTTAATGACTTGGAGGCTTTTATGTGAGGCTGCAGTGGTAAAGTGTCTGATGGCTGTAACCACAAGGTCACAGGCTCTGAATAGCCAGTAACAGTGTGAGGTTTAGAGCACAGAGAGATAGCAGGGAAGATATTATCAAACTTCTCATTTCCTCACCTAAAAGTGCTGGATAAACCTGCCAATATTCAGCACAGGTTATGAATCTAAACAGCAAATCTCTTAAAATGCTTAAAATGTTAATGAAGTTAAGCCACAATTCAGAGTTTCTTCATTACATTCTTTTCTGCAAAAACAGCTGAATCAGAAACCAAATTAATTGGTAGATTAGTATCATATTAGCTAACTGAAAATCAAGTGAGATTGGAACTCATGGAATTGCTTTGGGGTTTGTAGGTTTAGATATACCCACACCACATAACCATTAAGAGGAAACTGACTTAAAACAGTCATGCAGCATGAATATTTTCTGTTCGGAGATACAGATTGGATAAATCAGGGACTGTTGCAGCTGTTACGTTTGTCACATAAACTCTTTATCTCTCTTTTTAGAGTTATCCCACTGACAAGCTCAAAACGATTACACATTCCAATGAACAGCACTAAATTAGAAGCACCACATGGTTTAATGTAGATGATATTTTCCTCAAAAATGAGACCAAGACTTTTTTATAAAAAAAAGGGCAGTGGCTAGCACTGAAAGAGAGACTGAAATTAGCAGCTGCGATTCCTCCCCTGCTTCCTCTAACAGCTGAAGCAGATGTTTCCTAATAAAGAGACAGAGCTGTACTCAGGAAGACACTCAAAATGAAATAATGACTGCCAGCCAAAGGTGCACCATTTAGTTCCTGTCTTGATTTATGCCAGCAAATTAGAAAAGCTTTGAACAGTCTTTAATAACTACACCTGACATATGCATCTCAATTCTGATAATGAGTGACTGTGGCATAACAGTATAATCTGCCAAACGCAAGATTCATATTCAATTTATTTTCTTTGATGCATTACTTTTTCATTAACATTTCTAATGAAAGGACAGTTTTGCAGAATAGGTGGGAGTGAATGTGTAATGGGTGTCTTTACAAACTGCTAACTAATCTTAAATCAGTTTAGAATGTTGGGAAGTACTTTCTTACCGTATTTATAGTTGTTTTTTTTTTTTTTTTTTACATACCTGGACGTGAGCGTTTCTTTAACCCAATACTTTTCTCTCTCTAAAGGAAAATATCTATTTTCTATTCACTGCACTTTCAAACACTACATCACTACAAGTCTTTATACTTATAACATTATAGCTAATGTTTTCCCACATTTCTTGTTTTCATGGTGAAAGGATGACAAATTTATAGTCAGTAGGAATAATCATTATGTGATTTGAGCAGATATCTCAACCTGAGTGAGGAGAATTTATTTAGATGAGCAATTGAACTTTTACTTGAGTAAAGAATTTAGGTAGTTTTACCACCTCTGATTAAAACGCACACACACACACACAAGCTTTATCTGGGATCTCTGAGATTGAACAGATTGATCACCGAAGTGATCTATTAGAGACTCATTTGCATATTGTAGGCTTCTACTATATCACTATGCAAAGGCTAATAGTGCAGGAAAGATTGATGAATGACATATTGCACACCCTACTTTTAACCCAATACATCAAACAAAACATGAAGTAAGGAGCAAGATTGAAAACAAACACAATTGTAAAACGGTTCCTTTTGCTTCCAGTCGGTTACTTTTCCATTTTCTTTTCTTTTCAATTGAAGCAACTTCTTGTGCAGCAGCAATATATCCATAGCAAAGAGCAGAATACAGAATTTGCTCATAAATATAAGAAATATGGCAATATGGTAATTTCGTATTAGATTGAATTGTTCGAGCCATACTTTAAAAAAAAAATAAGAGCCATATATAAACAGGCAGTTTGCTGATATTTTCTCAAGTAATTTGGAAATGGTGATCAATTGAATATATAGTTTCTGCTGTGCAGAGACCTTTGCGATGGCAGCGAGGCAGGATGTGTACATGATGTGCTAGGCACTTTGATCAGTTTCTCATCTTAATTGAATCTGGCAGTTCACACCACATGAGCATATGACAGGAAGATAGTGCCTCACACCTTTCTGCACAAGTGTGCAATAAACTGGCCCAAATAAAACTGCACTCTGCAGCAGAAATAAATACATTCTGAGAAACAGGGAGTGACAAAGGTTGCTGCTACTTTGAAACGCGTGTTCTTGATGTACAAAAGTGTTTTCAGCAAAGTAGGTTGCCCTTTGTACCATTCAACATTCATGGCTGATATGCGAATGTGTGTGTGTTAGTGAGCACAGAGCACGGGATGTTGTTTTCCAGCTAAACGATCATAACATCATGTGGCCTAGCATGTGAAAATAATGCCCTTGGGAGGAAGAAGGTAGAGAGAAGCACAAAAAAACAGACAGACTAAAAGAGTGAGAAAGGGAAGAGAGAGGAAGAGGGTGTAAATCTCGCTTACAGTGTGACTGTTAGAATAGGTAACTGGCCGGCTGTCTTCTTCGTAGTGAGTCGCAGTGAAGTCTTTAGCCAGAAGTTCCCTAAAACACACACACACACACACAAAGAAAATAAAGACAAATGTTTAAATCGGAATCAAATCATTGACATTGAAAGCAGTGCCAACATAGCACCGTGTTCATTTCCTCTGGTGAAACAGTTGTATCACTCACTATCTTGTTGAACATATTTCCTCTACAGCAGATGGCCAAGTAAGTTGCCGATTAATCTAAAGAGGTCTCTCAGCAACCCATGTGATTTTCATCAAAACACTTAGCTAGAGTGATAATATGTTTTGCTGGCTTTGCTGTCCCAGCTTTCTGCGGCCAAATTCATTAGATCCTGAGGACACTGGACTCTACAGAAAAAGAGGTTAGTCTTGCACATTTTTGACTGGCTCAAGATTCAGAATTAGATTTAAAAAAAAAAAAAACACACACACACAGACACCATAGAGATTCCAGTCTAGCCACCAAGCCTTCTGTCCAATGGTGTATCAAGGTTTAAGACATGGGATAGCAAAGGAGTAGAGACAAAAACGGACAACATTTAAATATGTATGGGACAAGGTTGCATTTGTTCCTTAATACAAAATGAACAGCCACGTAATGACATCATGACACTGGCTTCGTCACGATTCAGTCAATTACCTTGCTATGATTTATTAAGTCTGCAAAAATTTCATAAGACTACTAGACCGCTCTGAGGTGTTATTTGAGGTCAGAGTCGGGGTAGCAAGGCTTATTTCAAGAATAACAACCCTGTGCCACCTACAGTATATAGCCATTACCCTGCATCCATCTATTCAATAAATCTTCTTTTTAGAAGTGCAATCCTTCTCATCACGCTTTCTCACAAAACACATGACAAGAAACGAATAATTTAAGTCAAGTACAATCACATGCTATTCAGGCTGCAGAATGTGGAGGAAGAGAGAGAGCTGAGAACTTCAAGAATAAGGAATGACAAGAGTGAGACATGAAAAATATGAGTGTCTGATCTGAAACTTAATCCCCACATTAACCCACCTCCCTCCATTCCTTTCATAGACACACAGTGACGCCTGCTCGTGATATTATATGTGAGGGATAAAATCTAAAAACCTAAGATCTATCAATAGATCCACAATGAAACTGTTATGGTTGAGTAATGCATTATATCATGAGATCCAATCAAATGTATACTAATAATAATAATGATGTAGGGCAAACTTTTAAAAAATACTGCCCCCTGGGGGCAGTGGTGACTTGGCGGTTAAGGCTCTGGGTTACTGATCGGAAGGTCAGTGGTTCAAGCCCCAGCACTGCCCAGCTGCCACCGTTGGGCCTTTGAGCAAGGCCTTTAACCCTCTCTACTACAGGGACGCTGTATCATGGCTGACCCTGTGCTCTGACCCCAGCTTCCTGACATGCTGGGGTACGTGAAGAAAGGAATTTCACTGTGCTATAATGTATATGTGATCAATAAAGACTCATTATCATGAAATACACACACTTAAAGGCAGATAGGCAAGTGTTTCAAGTCTATTATGTTCTACTGGCTTAATGCCAAGTTTTCTCTGAATACCAAACATACATCCATTTTTTTGTACTGCTTATCCTACTCAGAGTCTCGGGGAGCCTATCCCAAGGAACTCGATGCACAAGGCAGGGGGACACCCTGGACATCTCATCACTGGGTACAATCGCACACACATTCACACACTGCAGACAATTTGGAAAAGCCAATCAGCATACAGCGCAGAGGAAACCCCCAATGCACGAGGAGAACATACAAACTCAACGTACACAGGGCAGAGGCGGGATTTGAACCCCCAACCCAAGCAGTGCTTGTATAATTTGTACCATGATTAGACAATGTGTGCTTAATCGTTATAATTTTAGTTTCTCCTCCAAAGGCATTTTGGCCAAAAAAGAATGACTGAGTAAATATTCCCCCTTCACGTTCAAGTTGATGGAATAATATCAATAATATCAGCTCAAATGTAGATCAAATCTAGTGTGTGTTTCCCTCTGTATAGTCACCTGACACGACTCTCACTCACAGGCTGCCTGAATCTACAGTCTGTACTAGAAAGAAATCAGCTCTATATAGCCTCGCTTCTTCGTATCATTCTGAGTATTTTTCTATTGACCATTGGAAGTGCTGTTGTGCCAAAAAAAACAACAACACATGAAGACATTTGGTAACAGCAATCTGATGTGGATGCCAAAAATGAAAACTTGGATTGATGTCTTTTTATCCTTGAAAGACCCTGCTAGTTCATTTATGCATGTATATACACTAGTATACAGACCTGTACACCTATACACACACTGTAGAACAGTCATGAACACACACACACTCACATGCACATACACCCTGTCATGTGTGCCTGTCAAGCCCCAAGCTGTTGTAATTGCAGTCTCTGGGTTGTGTTTGGCATGGCAAAGGGAGTGATAGATGGCTTTTTGGCTAAAGCAGTGCAGCATCTGCATGGTGCCCAATCGCCGCCAAAGTCACAAATAAATAGGCATCATAAGTGCAGCTGGTAGAGGCTGGAGCAGAGGCGTGCCCTAAAGCCCCTATTTGCTAGTCATTATCCACTGTTGCTGAATCTAATGGAAAATAAATTATACATTGCAGGACATTCTGCAATAACCGAATGACAACTAGTGTTAGGCAGCTGGACCAGCCCACTGATTTATATGCGTATGCCTCTGCACATTTGAGTGAGACCGATCGAGAGAAAGAGTGAATATCCATTTCCTAAATGCATGGCTGTATCCGAAAAGAGGTCCTTCAGAGAAACACAGTAGGCTTAAATCCACCATGGTTTTTTTTTCCTTCTTGGGAAATTGCACTTCCCTTTTCAATCTTTCCAAGTATTCAAAACTTACACCAGAATACAACACTGAAACAACACAGATTGAAATCATACGGCACTGTGAATAGATATCTGAAGCTGTCAGAGACTGTAGCACAGAATAAAATAAAACTCACCACATGAATAAAGCAATCACCCAAACAACATGATCATTAGCATTCAACAAATGACGAATAATGGTTCATTGTCAATCTGGCGTCGTAATACAGACTACCATTGTGATTCAGAAAGGAAATTTGCGTGTGCCTGAGGGCACGTAAAGTTCATATAAAGTGGAGAGCTTTGACATTTTGAACAATCCGTCTAGAGATATTTCTAGCATTATTTCTAACGTAATTTTCGACATTATATCCAACACAACCGCTCTACATGTTACTCCTGCACCTACACTCTAGGATCTAAAGCTAATGACACCAAAACACACACCATGAATTGCATACTGAATCAATAAAACACAACAAGACCTGCTATGTGCAAAAATTACCATATATTACCCAGTGTTCTATGTGGTAGTAATTAATTAAACACTACACACACTGATTTAATGGTCAACTCTGCTGATATGAAAGCTGCATGAATTTCACCTGCTCTCAGCTATACAAAAGCTCAGCAACTCTCCTTCAATTAGCCTTGGCTTAGTGCAGAGAATGCGTGAGCTCCCAAAGGCATGTGAGTAAACAGCTTCGTGCTCACCAAACACAACCAGAGGGGAGAAAGAAAATAGCAATAACAAGCCCTTCACTACTGAGAGCATCAAAGCTTCAAAATGTGAAGAGCACAGTATCGTGCTTCGCCTTCTGCCCACATATGCTGTCCTGTGGCGTTCATGCTGATTTAAGTCCAGCTTCCCTTCTTCCAATCCCATGCTTAACCTTCAAAGAGAAATGGTCAGAATGTTCTCGGAACAGTGCAAACACACAATAAAGCTACCGTTGCTTCACTGGGTTTGACTGTATAGACCAGAGATGTGTGTTGGGTCTCAGATCCCTCTGGACCCAATAAAAAGGTCACAGAAGTGTGAAGATTTTTACTTTCTTGCAGGTAGGAGTGGGCAGTCAGATATGAAGCTTTTGGGACAATGAAAAACCACATTTGTCAACATTTTGCTCACATTGTGACGCATTTCCTGCTTATTTATTCATCATCAGTAACTGCTTTTATTCTGCTCAAGGTTACTGTGGTTTAAATTACTAATTTGTTTATCAATGAGCCTTGGGTGCCCATTAACCAGTCGTCCTTCCTTGGACCACTTTTGGTAGGTACTAACCACTGCATACCGGTAACATCCCAGAAGACCTGCCCTTTTGGAGATGTTCTGACCCAGACGTCTAATCACCACAATTTGGCCCTTGTCAAAGTCGCTCAGATCCTTATGCTTATTGCCCATTTTTCCTGCTTCCAACACATCAACTTCGAGAACTGACTGCTCAGTTGCTGCCTAATATATCCCACCCCTTGACAGGTGTCATTGTAACAAGATGATCAATGTTACTCACGGCACTTGTCAGAATAGGTTTGCTAATAAAAAAAAGAAGAAGAAGAAAGAAAACTGTCAGCAAACAGTGCTTTTTAATTTTTTTTTATTTAATTTCATCAAAAATATATCTGTGTGTGTGTTTTAAAAATTCTCTACAAATATTTAAAATAAATCACAGTTTGTAACTGTTACTAAAAAAAAAGTTAAACACCCTCAATATCTCAGAAAAGTTTGTGGCGACATAATGGTTCATGATATTGATATTACATCATCATACTTCCCTTCCTATTTACAACTGACAAAATAATTAGACCACCTGAGCAGATGGATAGTGCTAATTAGCAAGTAGTTGTTGGTTATTTTTATGTCATTTGTTAATAAGCCTTACTATCGTTGTGATAAAGCGTACACATACTGCTGTTTTCCCCACCTACGCCAAAATCTGACAACAGGCTTTCACAGAAATATCTTTGCAAGCCAATTGCTATTTTCTAATAACACACTTACAGTCAAATACACATCTGAATTAGGCATATGGTACATATAGAATAACGAGCCCTTGAGCAAACACACTAATTGGCAATGCCTTGGTGCATTTTAATGCATTGAATCAAATGGGTGTAGAAGAAGATACAACGATGTATATTTCATTTCATATATTGTTGTGCTTAACTGCTCTTTTTTTTAAGAAGAGCCTGAAAAGCCTGTAAATCCTGTGTATCCACTCAACAAAAATTTTTTACAGTATATTTAGCATTCATTGTGCCTCAACTTCTGATCACTTCACTATTACACGCACCAGTGGTAGATCAAGCTTTGCAGGTTAGAAGCAGCTGTTTTATTCAGGTGGAATGGTGAGTATCTCTCGTTGCGCTTACATTTTAATGGATGTAAACGTATTCTACGTTGAGCCTGGAGCTTAATATTTCAAGAAGTGAGTGCTGGGCAAGAGGTAGTGCCTGCTGGTGAATTACGCATGGCTCTGCTGATGTAATTCCTTTTAATGTGTAAACTCAAGCCACACAACGCTGCTTAACTGGACACTCGTTTACGTGTGTGTCTGTGTGCTATGTGCTGTAATCACTATATTTCTCCTGCTAATGATGATGATGATCAGTCCATTAGAGAAGGGAAGCGAGAATGAGAGAGAAGTTAAGGTTAAAAAAAGACAGTTTAAGTTCAATTAATCTTTGAAGGCATGAAGCTGGACTGAGAGAGAGAGAGAGAGAAAGAGAAGGGGGGGGGGGGGGGGGGGTAGAGGTAGTGAGAATGATGATGAGAAGTTGATGAGAAGTTCCTAATTACTACCCTGAATATTTCCAGGTGTGTCTATGTGTGCCTATTTTGAAGCACTTAACGAGCTTGGAAGAGCTGTCCATTAGCTTTGTAGATTAATTTTATTGTTTATGTGCACAAAATATTCAAGGACAGGTTTGTGTGTGTGTGTGTGTGTGTGTGCGTGCGCGCGCATGTGTGTGTGTGTCTGCCAGCATTAAAAACAGGTGCACTTTAACAATCAGCTATTTGAAATGACTCACCACCACCACCACCCTGATCTGTACTGCTTTACCTCCGCCAAATTGATGAATGTCCTGAGAGAGCCTTTTTACTCTGTGGCTGTGTGATATTAAAGCACCGCTCCATCCGCTTCCTGTTTTATTTAAATGATGACAAAAATAAAATACCCTCCGTCTCGCTGTTTTTCTATTAATAGGTGGATATGTATCAAAGAAACAAGGCCTGACAGTAAATCTTATTTTAAAACTGCAGAGAAAAACGTGCACAGTAGAAAAAAAAAAAAAAAGTTCAAGCAGGAAGTCTGTTTGGGTGTGAAATGAAAACACAATTTTGACCACACATTCACCATTCATGGGGAGCCACAGCCCTTATGTTCAACTCCCCACTCACCACATACAAGGCGTGGTTGTCTTCATTTCTAACTGAAGATGTGGCCTAAATGATGGCATCTACGACATGAGGATCTACACGGTGTCTTCCCACTGACACAAATCAAGAATGAACAAAAAAAAAAAGACGTTTGACGGAAGTGGGTGTGTAAAAGCTTGTTTCTTTGTGCCTGTATCATGTCTCCAGACTCTCATACTGTGGCATGACACAAAAATAAAACTTTCCTAGCTGCTCCCTTCGTTCTCACTCACCCTAAAAGAAAAGAAAAACGTGAAAAATGTGGGGTAAAATGCCCAATTTATTCTATTATACACTTTTAGGATATAGATGCCGTAGATTCGAGAGCTTTGGAAGGACTTGTACTTTGCTGGTTTTGTCTGTCAGTCAAGTTTGAACAACTGCTATTTTTATTTCCATCTGGATTACTGAGCACATGTGCGGTTTGGACAAGCTCTTTTAGAAGTCAAAGTGATTGATAACAGAATATGTGAACATGTTCTGCACTGCACCGGAAGATCACCACGTCACATTTTGATAACGTGGTAGCATTCTGCACAATTGCATGATAAATCAGCGTAGCATAAAAAAGGACAAGTTTGGCTGAGCAAGCACAATACATTATACACACACACACACACACACACACAATGTCATCCTGCACGTTTTTATTTTTTTTTTTTCAATTTTGTCAAAACATGATTCTCATTTTCAGGATTTAGAGCCAGCAAGGACAGCTGTAAGATGTTTGAAGGGAAAACTCGGCCAATTGTGTGTGTGTGTGTGTGTGTGTGTGTGTGTGTGTGTGTGTGTGTGTGTGTGTGTGTGTGTGCGCGCGTGGATGTGTACGTGAGAGAAAGAGAGTTTAGCGACGGACAGAAATACGGGGTGGGGGGGGATATGTGACGAGAAATGACCTAGTGACCCTCAAAGGGTATTACATTTCTTGCCTCCTTAAACAGTACCATCTGTGGGCAATCACCTTACTCAGTTTCAGCTGTTAGATTTAACACAAAGGGTGTGTGTGTGTGTGTTTGGGGGGAGACAGAGCTACAAAAAGAAACAAAGAAAATATACAGGCAAAGCAAGGCAAAAAAACCCAAATGTACCCCCTTTTCTCCTCCTTTTTCCGTTCTTCTTTTTCTCTTTACTCTTCCAGGCTGCCAGGCTGAGACGTGGCAGGATATTAGAAGTGGGTGGGGGAGGGGTTCGAAATGCCTCTGCACTAACAATATAGTAAGTTTGTTTGACTGTATGTCTGCTGGCTTCATGCTAAAACAATCATATGTGTTGTGCTGCAATGAAGAAAAACAACCAGCATGAGCTACGTGCTCTGAGCTCACTGTGCAGTCAAAATCTTTGAGTCACCTCCAGAGACCTAACGCTGGAAGAATGGCAAAAGAATGGTGAAATCTGACTGGAAAGCTGTGTTCTCGTTCTGGCAGTGACTTTACACACTAGAGTTACAGTTTGTACTGGCAGACAAAACACTATTCAATGTTAAGTACACTCAAGCACTAGAACCCATTACACTGTATATCCCAGCTACTTTAGCCATATTTAAAGTACTTATGGGACTTGTTTAGATTTCTAAACTCATTTAGATAGAGATTTTGGTCAACACATTGTATTTTCTGAACATCAAACTACTGCCTGAGTGTATTCAGATGAAGTACGATCTAAAAGTGCACTAATTTGCTACAACAATGTGTTACTGCAGTCAATTGTTCAACTCTTTAATATGGAGGCACAGATGGAGACGAGTCATATTACACAAACACCAGCTGAGAGAGGAACAGAATCAGCCTTATAGAGAAGAGACTGAAAGAAGCCCCACAATGAGTCAGTCGTGTTGGGCCAGACGTGCAGATGTTCTGAGCCTTCGTATACAGCTACTCATTGTACGCTGAACTCTGCAAAAAGGAAAACACAAGCATTTCCTAACCCTTTTGGCATGTGTCTTAACATTGAGCTTGTCTTAGGAAATTGTCCTGAGTCAATAGTATTGCAAAACACTTAAGCTAAGAAGCATTCATTGGTTAATTTATTTGCACGAGTGCTACTTCCTGTGCTGGAGAATTAGCGGAGACTGATGCACTCATTAGAGGAGATGGATGAACTCATTGGCACCTTTAGAACTACCACATCCTTCTACTTGGCAAAGCATGGCCTTAAACAAGCAGCATGTTCTGCAAAAAGCTGAGTGTAAAGACAGAGTGTATCGTAACTTTCAATAGTAGGCTCTCAGGCTCTCTGCAAATAATACACGCAACAGACTGCATAATAAAGTAGGCTATTCATCATAAAATCAGTGTACATATTGGGAGGTGTAATAAACATTTAAACTTAGTCAAGATCACACTCCTGTCTCTGAAACCAGACTTCTCCTAAGCATGCTAAATTTCATGACCTAATACGCTAGCGTACTAGCTGGTGCTAATAAGACATGCACAAGCACACAAAGAGTAAAGTCTCTCTGCTGCATACAGGCAGCATTTCCCAGCTGATTCAATCCGGGTATAAAAACTAAATTTAGTGCTGTGATGGGGAGGTTCATACCTACGGACAGGCTTGGGGAGTAATGGAATACATGTAACGGCGTTACGCAATCAGGATACAAAAAGCTGGTAACTGTAATCCGTCAAAAAACAAAGTCATCGGATTACAGATACGTTTTGTGAAAAAAAATGGGAATACTATCAGGATTACAATTTTTTACATTTAAAACCAAAGAAATGAATCTTTTGACATAACAATATACACAGCTGATTTACTGTAGTTCTGGTTCTCTCTTGCCAGTCGTGGCTCATGTGAGCATCCTCCTGGTGCATGCGCAGATAAAGTTAGTGCAAAGTTAATTTGGTAGAATTCTAACACAAATTGTTCTTTGAAATGCTTTTGTTAGGGTGACCATACGTCCTCTTTTTTCGGACTTTAAAAAAGCATCTGGCCGGGATTGCTAAATTTGAGAAAATGTCCAGGATTCATCTTCAGTTTCATTAAGGTCTAATACTCAATGTGTGTGCGCATATTTGCCTCTCTGTAAATCCCGCCTTGCCACACACCAATTGGTCGATTATAAAAGACTTGCATCAACTATTCGCCAAATTCCTGCCTCTCAACCATTATCCTACTCTCAGTGAATGTGCGAAGATGAAGCAGCAAATAGCAGCAAATGACAGCTGTCCTGAGTCGAAACAACGCCCATGGATAAGGTAATTTTTAATTTCATGTTATCACATTGCTTCATATAACACGGTCATTCAAATTTGTAAATGATGGAAGAAGGTACACTTGTGGCATCTGATATTTTATTTTGTTCCATAGACATTCAAAAGAATGTAGGAAAAAATGTCAACCATGGGCAGAGTGAAACCAGTTTTATTTCTATATATTTATGTGATGCTAATAGTGTGCCTTTTTCAGTGCATTAAATTCTGCATTCATAATAACACTGTTTTGAATGCTATTTATCTTTTATTTATGCATTTATTTATTTAATGAAAACAAATCCAAACACTGAACATATTCTTAAGCTCCAAAATAAGCTCTAAATAAAAGTATTTTAGATCTCTTGACTTTAT
Source organism: Ictalurus furcatus (assembly GCF_023375685.1). Classification (NCBI taxonomy): domain Eukaryota; kingdom Metazoa; phylum Chordata; class Actinopteri; order Siluriformes; family Ictaluridae; genus Ictalurus; species Ictalurus furcatus. The sequence goes on from NC_071261.1 coordinate 21,663,399, forward strand.
TTACATATGTGACCTTGAAGTAATGCAAAAATAATCAGATTACATTACTTTCATATTGTGATATTTTGGTTATTACTGGTGACATTTTTATGAAGTAATTTGTAACTGGAATGGAATACATTTTTAAAGTAACCCTCCCAACCCTGCCTGCGGATAAGAGACCACTGGGTATAGAGAAGAACACAGGATTCAAAAACACATTTGAGCTACAAGGCTGCATGACTTGCACAGCATTACTAGCTTCAGACATACCACCTTGAGTCACACCAGCAGGGTGGCTGGGGTTTTTAAGTGAAATTGGTCTAATACTGAAATAACAAATCGAATGTGAACTTGGAGAGGAAATCATTTCAGGTCAACTGCTTTCTTTTTTTGTGTGTGTGTGAAGCTTTTGAGATGAAGTTGGGGTGGACAGTTCACCAGGACCTGGCAATCCTGCACACCAATAAAAGCCTGGCCAGGGAGCTAATGTTTATTTAGCCATGCTTCAATTTTGTTACATTCTAATATACAGCTTTTTGTTCCATTGTGTGCTGCTAAGAGTCTGGATGGATCACACAAACATTGTGTCATTATTAAATTTTAATTACTGTACTTTTACAATGTTGAAATGTTTTAATCAGTTGAAAAGACACATATTCAGGCAATGCTTTTTACAACCTTACAAAAACCCACTAAGAGAAAATATTCATCTTAAAATAAACTAGTATTTAGATATAAAACGTGGCATTTATCAACACAAACAGAATGATCTTAGTTCTCTTTCCTCCGGTGTGATTTTAAAGTAGGCCCTGCCTAAAATGAACCTATCTGGCCCAACCCCAATGACAATGCAAGGATGCAAGGGACGCGTAAAAGACACTCAGCCCATCCTCTCATTAACTTAAAGGTCAAGAGGATCTACAGAAAATGGGGCTGTAAATCCCCACTGGAAAAACAATCCCCAAATAATAAATATCTTCTAATCCTATCACTAGACCATCTATACATTACTGGTTACATCATTTGATCTAATTTATTTAACTATTATAGTGCCAAATCCTAGATTAACAATAAGAAAACAGACTTAATGCATAATAGAATCACCCAAAACGTGTTCTAAAAACACATTTGTTTCTATATTAAGTACTAAGTCACTTGATGTAGCACAGACACACCTATGCTTTTATGCACATTTAAAAATGTTAAAAAGATTCTATAGAGTCTACAGCCCTGTATGACTGAGACTCAGGCTGATGGGGTACTAATGCTTCAACAAAGGTTAATGGTAGGTCGTTACACCCATTATATACATTGCGACATGATGCATCATGATGCAAAAATGTAATGATGTTTGAAATGTATGATATCAGCATTTTATTAATTACGCATGTATGCAACTGCTCTGTGTGAATGCCCATAGAGTTAAACTATATAGAGCATGCTGGTCACGTGATCACATTCTTTTGTAGAGCGCCTGCGAAAACAGCTGTGTACTTGTGAAGTGACCAATAGCCTCATAACGCTGGATCACAATGATCAACATGCCTTATACGTTATACGTTTACATGACCACATTATAACAGTTAAAAAGAGCACTTCAGTAACTTTCACACAACACCATCCCTGCAGCTCTGTGATCGACAGTGAACGAAAAAGGAGTCTCAGAAACCGGTCGTTGTAGCCGACTTTGGAGCTCTTTTTCATGTCAGACATTTTGTTAATTCAATGAAAACTTTGACGAGAATTTATACATTTTAAAATGTATTTTTAAGAGATGGTGAACCTGTAGTACATTTTGTTTACAATATTGAATATTAGATTTATGGCATTTGGCAGACGCCCTTATCCAGAGTGACTTACATTTATCTCATTTATATAACTGAGCAGTTGAGGGTTAAGGACCTTGCTCAAGGGCCCAGCAATGGCAGCTTGGCAGTGCTGGGATTTAAACTCATGACCTTCCGATCAAAAGTCCAACATCTTAACCACTGATTTACCATTTCCCTAGGTGTGTAAGTTTATACAGACACAAAATAGACATTGTTTTGCATTATTTATTATACAGAAATAAAAAGTCTAATTTTTTCATTTAAACTTTGTTAATATTTTCTGAGATTTGAATTTAATCGAATTGTAAACACAGTATTGTAAATCAAATCAAATTGTGACTGGAGTGTATCGTTACATCCCTAGTTAATGATAGATGTATTGAAATGCATTTTCTGTATATCAACCACTAATTGCAAAGTAAACTGAAATTAACTAACAAGCTAGGAATCTAACACCAGCTTCACTGTTAACTAACTACCATCATTTTCATCATACGCCATGACAGTGCAAATCTTTGAGTAACTCCTGGTGCAATATACAGTATCTCACAAAAGTGAGGACACCCCTCACATTTTTGTAAATATTTGATTATAACTTTTAATGTGACAACACTGAAGAAATGACACTTTGCTACAATGTAAAGTAGTGAGTGTACAGCTTGTATAACAGTGTAAATTTGCTGTCCCCTCAAAATAACTCAACACACAGCCATTAATGTCTAATCCGCTGGCAACAAAAGTGAGTACACCCCTAAGTGAAAATGTCCAAATTGGGCCCAATTAACCATTTTCCCTCCCAGGTGTCATGTGACTTGTTAGTGTTACAAGGTCTCAGGTGTGAATGGGGAACTGGTGTGTTAAATTTGGTGTCATCGCTCTCACACTCCCTCATACTGGTCACTGGAAGTTCAACATGGCACCTCATGGCAAAGAACTCTCTGAGGATCTGAAAAAAAGAATTGTTGCTCTACATAAAGATGGCCTAGGCTATAAGAAGACTGCCAAGACCCTGACACTGAGCTGCAGCACGGTGGCCAAGACCATACAACGGTTTAACATGACAGGTTCCACTCAGAACAGGCCTCGCCATGGTCGACCAAAGAAGTTGAGTGCACGTACTCAGCATCATATCCAGAGGTTGTCTTTGGGAAATAGACATATGAGTGCTGCCAGCACTGCTGCAGAGGTTGAAGGGGTGGGGGGTCAGCCTGTCAGTGCTCAGACCATACGCCGCACACTGCATCAAATTGGTCTGCATGGCTGTCGTCCCAGAAGGAAGCCTCTTCTAAAGATGATGCACAAGAAAGCCCGCAAACAGTTTGCTGAAGACAAGCAGACTAAGGACATGGATTACTGGAACCATGTCCTGTGGTCTGATGAGACCAAGATAAACTTATTTGGTTCAGATGGTGTCAAGCGTGTGTGGCGGCAACCAGGTGAGGAGTACAAAGACAACTGTGTCTTGCCTACAGTCAAGCATGGTGGTGGGATGAGTGCATGAGTGCCGCCGGCACTGGGGAGCTACAGTTCACTGAGGGAACCATGAAATGCCAACATGTACCTCGACATACTGAAGCAGAGCATGATCCCCTCCCTTCGGAGACTGGGCCGCAGGGCAGTATTCCAGCATGATAACGACCCCAAACACACCTCCAAGAAGACCACTGCCTTGCTAAAGAAGCTGAGGGTGAAGGTGATGGACTGGCCAAGCATGTCTCCAGACCTAAACCCTACTGAGCATCTGTGGGGCATCCTCAAACGGAAGGTGGAGGAGCACAAGGTCTCTAACATCCACCAGCTCCATGATGTCATCATGGAGGAGTGGAAGAGGACTCCAGTGGCAACCTGTGAAGCTCTGGTGAACTCCATGCCCAAGAAGGTTAAGGCAGTGCTGGAAAATAATGGTGGCCACACAAAATATTGACACTTTGGACCCAATTTGGACATTTTCACTTAGGGGTGTACTCACTTTTGTTGCCAGCGGTTTAGACATTAATGGCTGTGTGTTGAGTTATTTTGAGGGGACACCAAATTTACACTGTTATACAAGCTGTACACTCACTACTTTATATCGTAGCAAAGTGTGATTTCTTCAGTGTTGTCACATTAAAACGTATAATCAAATATTTACAAAAATGTGAGGGCTCTACTCACTTTTGTGAGATACTGTATATTCCTATTCAGGATGACAAGCCATATCAGTGATTGTGAAGATAATGTAGCTGCCAGTGCATGCTTTTCACACCTCTAGATTTTTGTTCTGGAAGGGTAACGTTTAGAGGGTAACTTTACTTCTGCTACAAGAACAACACAGTGAAAGAAAGCAGGATGAGATGAAACACAGCGAAAAGTGTTTATAGAAAAAGTATGATCCGCTTGAGGAATCAAAGAAACAGCTTGAAGTATGAGTGCAAGTAGAGTTTAGAGGGCAAATAAACTGAAACTGCAGTGAGTAGAAATAGATCTCTGTTAGAACAAAACTAATCTGACAGACTCTTAAGCCATCAGGTGGAGTTTTTTGTCACAGACATTATTAGCCTGTGGACATACTTAGCATCCACAGACCAATAATCTATGTAAATTTGTCCAAAGTGTGTGAAAACAGCAAACTACCACATTGACATTCAAACACAAACTACCAAAGTGGGGGTTCAATGTGGACAGTTTTCAGACCATTAATTCTTCTAACCTACTCCATATAGAAACTCGTAATGAATTGAGCCTTGCGGGAATAATATCAAAGCTGGAGATCAGTGGTTTTAGGCTCTTATTTTGAGGTCAAAGATGAGAATGATTGGTGGTTAAACCACTCTCTTCCCTCTTCCATTTCTCAAGCCTCTCTTCTTTTGGTCTCTTTTTACTTGCTTAGATCACCCTCATTCACACTTCTCATCTTAGTTACCATACAGTGGATGTAAAACGTCTACACACCCCTGGCAGCTTTTTGCGAAGTATAAAAAAAAGGAAACTAAAAAAAATAATGTCAGAATTTTTTCCACCCTCAGTGTGAAATTAAAACATATAAAAAATTAAGTAAAAACAATCAAAAACATTTGAAAAATAGAAAAAAATACAAAATGTACAATAACCTGAAGTGTGCACACCCTTTTATAATCGTGGATGTGGCTGTGTTCAGAATGAACCGATAACAATCACATGTTCAAAAGTCGTTATCATACAGCTGTCATCAATGAAATTATTCTGATTAACCCCAAATTAAGATCAGCTGTTTCTGTAGGATTTTCTTCACACATTCTTGGTTTCATCCGACTGCTGAAGCCATGGTCGACTAAGAGCTTACAAAGTATGCATGGCATCTCACTTGTTAAAAGATATCGATCAGGAAAGGGGTATAAAAGATTTTCCAAAACATTAGATGTACCATGGAACAATGTGAAGGCCATCAACAACAAGTGGAGAAAATGGAGAATCACACTGACATTACCAAGAACAGTCCCTCCAAATCTTTTTGACATCCCTCCAAAATTTACAAAAGGACAAGATAAAAATTTACCAGAGAGGCTGCCAAGAGACCAACGGGAACATTAAAGGAGCTGCAAGAATATCTGACAAAGACTGATTACTCTCTGCATGTGTCAACGATCTCTCGTATTCCTCACATGTCTGGGCTATGGGGTAGGGTGGCTAGACAGAAGACTAAACTAAATCACCCTAAGCTATGTGGCAAAATGTGTTATGGACTGATGAGAACAATTCCATAAGGTATATTTGGTGAAAAGAAAAAAAAAAACACCACCAAAAGAACACCATACCCAAAGTGAAGCATGGTGGAGGAAGCGTCATGCTTTAGGGCTGCTTTCCTTCAATCAGAACTGCAGGTTTTATCAAGGTGGAGGGAATCATGAATGGCTACAAATACCTGTTGATTTTTGTGCAAAACATTCAGGAATCTGTTAGTAAGCTGAAGATGAAAAGGAATTTCACCTTTCAGCATGACAACGACACAAAGCACAGGAATGGCTTAACCAAAAGAAAATCAATGTTTTTGAGTGGCCTAGCCCATGCCCAGACCTGAATCCAACTAAAAATATGCTAGGTGACCTGAAGCGGGCTGTGCACAGGCGATGCCCTTACAATTTGACAGCTCTAAAAAGATTTTCGAAGAAAGAGTGGAAAAATATTGCCAGGTCAAGATGTGCCATGCTGATAGACTCTTAGCCAAAAAGACTGAGTGGTGTATTAAAATCAAAAGGTGCTTCAACAAAGTATTAGTTTAGGGGTGTGCACACTTGTGCGCCAAGGTTATTGTAAGTTTTTTATTTATTTATTTTATTCCCTACAAAAGTTTCTGATAAGTTTGGGATAAAGGTGGAAAAAGGTCTGACATGATTTATTTTAGTAAAAAATTTTGTACATCAAAAAAATCTGCCATTTAACAGGGATGTGTAGATTTTTTTTTAATATCCATTGTATATTTCTTCTCTTCCTGCCCCCCTCCAATGTGGTTATATACATGCTTATATATTATCACAGAGAAGCACTGTCCTCAATATTTCTCCATTTAACTAAATGCTCTGCTTCGTTTTATACTTTCTGTGAAGCACAGCAGATACTACTCTGTATGTGTGAAATGACACCACAAGACACACGTTCTTCCCTTTGTTTGGGTGCATCACACAATTAAAGATCCAATCTGCATTTAAATCACAATAAAAAAAAACTATAAAAGCCAACTGGGCAGAGACTGATTTAAACAAATTAAATTTCTGAGGAGACAGTTTTCATTTAAAGATAAGGGGATAGAATAAGCTCACAAAATCCCATGTGAAAGTGATGTTTGGTTCTCAAGGAGATTAAAACTCATTACCTGAGGTCAAAAACATTACCTAAAGCACATATGCCATTTGATTATGCTCCATAAATTGACTTGCACACTGTAAACAGTCACCTAGTCAGTTATTTTCATAGCCAACACTCTCTCTCTCTCTCTCTCTCTCTCTGAAGACAATGCAAAAAATACCCCAAATTAATTCATATACTTTAATACAGCATTTTAAAATAGTATCCTTTATTTGTAATGGTTTTGTTTGGCATTGTTTAGCGCATCAGAACCAAGTGAAAATGAATTGAGCAAGATCTATATATGGGAAGAATGGTTTAAAATGTCTCCCCAACCTCTCATGAATTTCCAATACTGTCTTGTGATATTGGAACACCACACTGAAGTGCACTTCAAATGACTCTTAGTTTTGACTCGTACAGAGAAGGGCCCTTCAGAATTTAAGCTCCAGTATGAATGACCTCTACGGTTAATGCTTTTAGTGCTTGTGTACTTGTGATATATCCTGAAAAAGATTTTGCACCCCAAAACCAAGTGTAAACTAAACAGTTTGATGAGGATGAATATGATATAAATCATATGCTATGGCCTTAACAGTCACATCATTTCAACCCAGTGTTAGACATTGCTCAACACCCTACATGCATTGTAGGCTGATTGGCATTTCCAAATTGTCTGTAGTGTGTGAATGGATGTGTGAGTGTGTGCGTGATTGTGCCCTGCGATGGGTTGGCACCCTGTCCAGGGTGTCCCCTGCCTGGTGCCCTGAGTCCCCTGGGATACTCTCCAGGCTCCCTGCAACCCTGTGTAGAAAACGCGGTAAAGAAAATGGATGGATGGATTGATAATAATAATGTTGTTTTGTTTCTTGCCCAGTTATGTAGCTTTTTTAGATAAACATTGTTTTATTTGTTTTATTTATTTTTTAAACGTACTTGCTTGTTTTCAGGATAACACAGGTAGTGTACTGATTATATACAGTATACAATACATAGTAATCTTTATTTATCAATTCATTTATTGTTTTGAATTTGTTTGTTTAACACAGCATTTACTGAGATTTATTATCAGTTATCCTTGGCTACAGAAACCTTAACAAATGAACAAAAAGCCCAGAGTTCTCTGTTTCATTTTCACGAGAGTGCTCACAGGCATCTTAATAACATCACTACCGCATTTTTGTAAAGGGAACGAGGTGAATAATGTAAAGTAAATTTTATATATTGACAGTGAGTTTCAGAAGGTGAGCTCTTATAACCTCAATTCCATATTAGTAATAGTGGAGTGCTGTAGTTTTGCTGTAAGTGGAGTAGGAAGATGAGCTGAAAATGATGTCTGGAGCTTTGCAGTACATGCAATCACATTATCTTCAGTAGCTTCAATGTTTATTTATTAGAATGACTATTGTGTTGTGCTACATTTATTCTGCTCTTCTCATTCTTCAATAAGCAGCTGGCCAAGAGAGTGAACTGGTCAAGTGTCAAAGGTCAAAGGATGAGCATTTACACATTATGTATGTGAAGCATGTAATAATGCTGTGTGGCTCAATATGTTCTAAAGACATATACAGACTCATTCACTCAGATGTGCATTAGGGACAAGACTTGCTGGGAATTGGCTTTGACAATTAGGGGAAAAAAAGACTGGTAGCATCTCCAGTTAATTCATCAAATAGTCCTGGATTTTTCACCTATCCCCAGCCCAAGCAATGATGTGATCTAAATTCCTAGCCATTCGTCCCTCCTCGTTATAATATCTTCCTCTTTCAGTTTGATCTGCTTGGGAAAATACTTTGCCTTTCTAAGGCCAAAAAAGGTTCTGGATATTCCACAGCAGACAAGACAGTGAGGAATCGCAAGGGATGACAAGGGCTAACACAAACATTAACTCTGCTACAAATGAGAACCAAGATCAGAAACACAATCCTGGGTAGAATATTCCCTGCAGTCCCATTCTTACCGAACTCCATGGTCTGCGTGTCAGCATTTGGCTGTTCAATCAGACTGTGATGGAGCTACAAGGCGTGTTTTTCCTTCCCCCAATAGAACAACAGTCGTTTAACAGCCTGTCTAATGTCCAACGCATTTACTTTACTGTCCAGACCACTCTCCCAGAACCAGATTAAATTGAACAAACTACCTTAGCTTCCTCATATTAACATCTATTAGGAGCTGGGCTTGACGCAACATTAGTATCAGTGTTGGTATTATAAAAACAGAAAACATAAATAATGCAGGACCTCCTAATACCACATACAATTACATATTGCAAGACTCATTTCCTAAATCCTTAGTAATAAAGGCATTGTTTCATCAAATGCTGGCAGCACAGTGACAGTTGATGAATGAGCCAAACTCACTTTGACAATATGTTACTTAGGGGGCTTTCACACTGGCAGTTTAGTCTGAAACAGAGCATGCCATCATTAGTTTCCACAACACGTATACCATGAGTGGCAGGGGAACGTTGTGGGACACAGAAGAGGTCCACTGCTGTGCATAATAGCTCAAAAAAAAAAAAAACATTGTGAGTCTCGTGTTCTCTATGCATGTTCGTGGTGACGTAAGATGAACAAATGCACTAGGGTTTGGTAGAATCAAGTGAGTCTGAAACCAGTCCAATGCTGTAGGGGGCGCCGAGAACGACTGCACTCAGATTCAGACCGCAGCAAATGTGCCCAGGGTGGAAAAAAAAACCCCTAAAAGATCTTTATTCACTCTTATCCTTATTCAAGTTAGTTCCTGTCATTTTTTATAACACCAATAAAAAGTCTTTCCCTCACCACTATCTTTTTTCTCTCTCTTGAAGGTAATAAGACAAAAATTGCAGCTTGTCATAAAAATTGCAGCTTGTCATGTTATTGAGGACCTGCGCTTTCCAAACTCCTCTCTCCTGAAGACATCCGTGTTGGAAAACTTAAAAGAACAGCTTTATCTCTGATTGTTACAACGTGCAAATACTGGAGACTCCATGTCCACATGTCCCAAACAAGTCCCTGTGAATTAGCTGCTACTACAACATGATTACGTATTATAACGATAGCATTACTATAAGCATGTTATTTGCATTCCAGCCAACACTACAGTGAGAAAAGTATTCTAAAAAATGAATAAACCCCTTCTGACCAATTAAAGAATTTAACAGAAATGACCACACTGCATGTAGTCAAGCTGAAAAGAAAACTTACTGATTACGTTCCACTTCTAGTATCAGCTCCAGCTCTGCTGCTGAGACGAGAATCTCTCCCTTCTCTGGAAACTGATCCTGCACACAGACACGGTGATGAAAATACACTGGCTTTGTGTTAACAATCGTATCATATACAACAGCATTCATGTCTGAATCGATGATCGACGGAATGCTTTGATTCCATAATTAATATTGTATTTACACTAACATTTCCGCTATTTAGGCAGCAACATAGTTGCTTTTGTTTTGACGATGTAGCTGACCATGTGCTTTAATAATCCTAGCTGCTCTCCACCAGGTCTGGACTAAAACACATTGGCAGCAGTGTTTTGCAGATCGAAAATCCACTCAAAATCCACAGTGATGTGTTAACCGAGTCATCCACCAAAACAAAACTGTCCTTTCCCTGGCCAAAATGTGTTTATTTTAGTGCCAGCACAACGCTTAAGCTCAGCCATTATGAAAAGAAAGGCACGGGGTTGTAGCCAGCACATGAGCCCTAACGGCTAGCTTTTTGCTCCTGTTTGCTCTATATGCACTGCATGTGGTTAGCTGTGCTAGCTGATAAAAAAGAGTGCCTTTGAGTAGGAGGCTGAGCGTTTTCATCAAACATGTATCCGTTTTCCAAGAACCCTCCATCAATAGACAAGCTTCCCCCTCCCGTATCCCCCCGCCGGCTTTCCAGTCTAAAGTGAGATACAACAAGAGCGGAGGAGACAAACGCTCTCGGGCCAACAGTGACCAAAAATGCCCAGAACGTTCTTTAAACAGGCTCAGTATAGACATCCATATATGAAGAGGCTGCGAGGAAACAGGGATGAGTCTGTACACGTTTTTAAGGATGTCTGGTATGTCAGTATTCACAGTATGTTCATGTCTGAGGTGTACGTCTATTACAGTGCTTGTAGCTGATACTGAAGATATTCATATCATTTCAGACTAATTTATAACATTTTATTTTTAATAAGATGTACTTTTTTTCTGACTACATAACTGAAAGAGCTTTCATATTATATATATATATATATATATATATATATATATATATATATATATATATATATATATATATATATATATATATCAGTCCCTAGCCCTATAATAATTAATATAGAGATCCAAAATTAAAGTCAATTTAATGTGCAGCAAATGCCGGCCTGTACATTTAGATCTAAGCGAAAATATTACTGAATGAAGAGCGAGGCTGTGTGGGATAAGAGGAGAGGAGATGAAGAGGTCTCGAGAGCAATTTGTGGCTCGCCGACTGGGGAAAAAAAAGGTTGAGATGGAGAGAGAGAGAAGCCCTTTCCTTGAGCATGCAAACACTGTGAATCTCAGAGCCTCGCTGAAGGCGGAGTGAGAGGGGGAAAAAGATGGAATGGAGGAGGTGAAGGCTGATAAGTGAGACTGAGATAATAAGAATGTATCAAGGATGAACAGAAAGTATGCAGCGAGAAGGAGAGGGAGGACAATGCGATATCCTTTCATGCAGAAGTCCAGAAATATTGGCACCTTTCAAAAAATTTTATTTAGAGAATAAATAGTACACACCACAATTTAACAATATCCTCTCAAACAATTACAGAAAATACTCCATTTTCCTCTAATATTCTCATAAGAACATTTTAATAATAAAGATTTCCCTCAGAAACATGTCGAAAACTTACTGACATCCATAATGATTATTCAAAACAGTCAAACATTTTGGCCATGATCAACATCTGCAGATTTGGCAAAAAGGGAACTATATCAAACAGAAGCACCTGATACCCATTACCCAAGATGGTGGTGGATGTGACCTATTTAACGTGTTGGTTTTCTACAGGCTCTTATGAAGGTTGATAGCCAGAAAAAAAATCCACTAAGTAGCAGAATATTTTCAGAATATTATAATGATTGCCTCTGCCAGGAACTTAACACTTAAGACAAAACAGCAAAGAATGCATATAATTTTGTTAATGTTTTACAGAAAAGTATGCACTGTTTAATAACGCTTTTGAATTATCAAACATAAACAATCTCCTATATGTTTAAGCTCAAAATATTATGTGCTGCATGTGTTATTCATTTAATATATTCGTTTCTGCTCATTTTAATGACATTGCCAATAATTGACTGTAGAAGATATATGTAAGGACCACGTAGTTTTAAAATATCATTTATTTTATATCCAACATGCATGACTGGAAGGGATTTTTTTATAATTAATGATCATTAAATGTATTTTATACATACACGTATCCTAAGCACATGAATTTCCTAATATTTACAACAGAGATGGATGAGTTATTATAAAGTTATTATTTGCTCTGTTCCCGCACACATCCATTCTAATCCATTAAAAACAAAAATTGGAGAAAACTAATTTCCTCAAGCCCTCACAACAAGAGGTTCTGGCGCTGATATGGCCCAATATTCTCTACTGCGCTAGGATAAATATTTATGTGAGTGGACTCAGTCAGTTCTCTCCTGACATGATTATGTCTGAATGACAAATGAATGAGGAGCTCAGACTCAGGGAGTCTGGTACATAGCACAAGGTGCCCACTGCCTGAGAGCTCCCAATGCGCTGCAAAGCAACTGTGCCAGGCTGAAAAACTGCACCCTGCTGGGTGACTATGACAGCACTATTCCACCCCAGCCCAGCTGGAGCTCTCACAGCAAGCAGGTGGGAGTGAGAGATGCACTGCATAGTCAAGAAAGGCTACTTATTGTATACAGAACAAACTTTGGAGGATTTCATGCATATCTTATACACAGTGCATGTTATAATGTAACCTGAAAAACAATCCATTCAAAATGTACATCCTGTGGAAATTTAATGCTCAAAGCAATAAATTTAGAAGAAATGAAATACAATGTGGGAAGAATAAACCACCACGTTATGCTGCCTTCAAATCATTCATGTAGTTGTGCAAGATTTGAAATAAGGAAGGATGCTTATTTCTAAGTGATGATTTGAATGCTAAATTGGACATGGGTCCATCCCATAACACCATGCACACACAAATATACACCTAGGGGCAATATAGAGTAGGTAGGTTTTTGGAAGGCGGAAGGAAACTTCAGACCCTGGAGGAAATCCATGTGGACATGAAGAGAACATGCAAAACTCTGCACAGACAGTTACCCAAGCTCAGGATCAAACCGGAGACTCTGGAGATGCTTTAAATCAAAAGTTAAAAATTCATCTTTTTGCACAGGCTTACAATTGTTCTTAGAGTCTGAAGGCGTAAATTTATAAATATGCTTTGATGTACCTCTCTATCTTGCATTACGGTTTGTACAACCTAGCTGTATTGTATTTATGTAATGTTTCTTCTATTATGGTTGTGCTCTATAAATAAATTGATTGTTGTTTGATTGATGTGAAGTGGCAATACGACCTGCTGCACCACTGTGCCACCGTTATAATGTTTGTCCATTTGTAGGAGATTTTGCTTATGGTTCGTATAAGTGGTTTGGCAACCTGAAATCCTTTAATTAGGAGCAGTTACACCAGCCAACAGACAATTTAGAAATATCATTAAAGCACCCAATTACTTTAATCCAATATCCAAAGAATGATCATTTCTCCCCACTTTAATTTACATAACCATCTCAGGGTTTGTTCTCATACGCTTGTGCACACTTTTCTTGTCCTACAGTGAATAAAGTCAAGTAGACAAATGATCTGTGGACAGATTCCAAAGAAATCTCACCATTTTGTTCAAATGCACTTTTAAACAGGCCAACTGGAAGCCGGATGAGACACACTATCTCCTGGGACAAAGAAGGATAATATGACCTGTCTGTCTTTTTCTGTCTCTGATACTCCCAGATCATATTTACCACAGAGACCATATGACTTTCAGCCTTACCTGAACGACCATCATTCATACTTTGTCTGCTGCTGTCTCTAATGAGAATCTTAAAAGTGGAGAGATGCAGCAAAAGCCCATGTTTTAAAAAGACATTGAAAAATGAAGCCCCAGTTTCACCAGTCTCCAAAATAAAGCTCGGATCTGTGCTGCTCGAGGAGTTATCGGAGTCCTTTTAGACCTCGCCTGCTAATTTTGCTGGACCTCTGTGCTTCCTCTTATACTGCTTCAGATTAAAGTATTAATAGTTTTAGGAATGTATATACAAAAAACTTCAGCGTCCTTGATTTTAGATATCAAACGTCTCTGTGTATGACTGTGTGTGTGTGCCCTGCGATGGATTGGCACCCCGTCCAGGGTGAACCCCGCCTTGTGCCCGATGCTCCCTGGGATAGGTTCCAGTTTCCCAGAGACCCTGTAGGATAAGTGGTATAGAAGATGGATGGATGGATGGATGAATGAATGGATGGACACTGTGTGTCCCTTTGTATGACATTGAGTGTTACTCATGTCCGTTTCAAACAAACTACTTGGGGCAATTTGCAAACACAGGGCATGCTGTGGTAACTCTATCAAAGTAAATATTGAGCTAAACCATACGAGTACTCTCAAACAAGAGTAGAGGATGTCTGAGTACACACACACACACACACCTTTTTGGCACAAGGCGTACTGATGACAGACTGTGGGACAGAATCAAAAACCCTCCCTTTAACATATTAAGACATTTACAGAACTCTCAGCACCATTCATTCTTTTTTCAAAAGCACACTCATACAGAATTCCTGTAGCCCAACAGAAAAGGGAACTCTGAAATCACTGCAATTCAAGTCTTATCACAGCTTGTCAGTCTTCTCCGAGTCAATATTTGCAAGTCTTTGAAATATCTTTGCTTTTCACTAGAAATAGAAAATACAATCAACAACCTTTTCATCTGCAATACTTGCTTACTATTTAATACAATTTGGTAGACTCACTTACAAAAAGAAACATACAATATAAATATGTTGCAATCCAACCATACAATCCTGAGCAGTTAAGGATTAAGGGCCTTGTTCAAGAGCTCCACAGTGACTCTCTGCCAGTGTTGGGATTTACAATCATTAGATTACAAGATCAGAATCTTAATTACAATGCTACTGTAATAAAATGCATAAGTGGTATCCTTTTGATAAATAAGGACTAATGATAAATAAATGATAAATATTATTTTGATAAATAAGGAAAGCACTAATGCATTTAGGTTCATTCAAACTAGTAAAAACTCCACCACCACTTCTAATTCACTCCTTAGAAATCATAACCTTAGCAAAGTGAGTAATTCAACCTGCCTGACAGTATAGCATTGAATAGAGAGACATTGTGTCTTTCAGCTGGCTCCATCGGCCTCCACGTGTGAGTGCTGTGAATTCACACTGGCCTCGATGCCACACTTCACTCGTCACTTTATATAAGATTATCTAGCCTGCATTTAAGAGGTCTTGCAACCAATGCTTGCACACGTCTGGCCTTTCAGTTATGTTATTGGTTTAGACACTGAGGACAATGTTCAAAAATATACTTAAATGTATTTAAGTAAACACACACACACACATACACTTTTATTAAGCAACTATTTTAAAAAACTGTTCAATCAATGCTATAAATTAATGGATTGTTTTCAAGTAAACATTAGAGTATAATTAATTTATCTGTAAAAAAGGTTTCTGAGTTGTACATGAGATCACACTAGTGTCTTTAGGCCACTTCTCTGTGTGTGATGGGATTGGAAAAGCATGCAGTAAATGATGGGCTGCTGTATTAGACTTCATTCAGGACGAATACTTGGTCTGAGGCAAATTGTTGGTAGTGCTACTTATGTATACCTGTGGGCACATGCTCACCAAACTGGATGGTTGAAGACTTCAAAAAGACCAGGCGATGTTTCTCAAATCTTCAGCAAGCCTGTGCAATATACTCTAGCATCAGATTCCTGTTCATGGCTGACAGAAATGGAACCTGATGTGGTCTTCTATTGTCGTAGCCCCCAAGGTTCTATGTGTTGTGTGTTCTGAGATGCTTTTCTGCTCACCACAGTTGTAAAGAGCATTATTTGATTAGTTACTATAGACTTCCTATCAACTCAAACCAGTCTGGCATTTCTCCTCTGACTTCTTTCATCAATAAGTCCTTTTTGCCCTCAGAATTGCCACTTAGTGGATGCTTTTTGGTTTTTCACACCATTCTGTATAAATTCTAGAGATTGTTGTGCATCCCAGGAGATATTCAAACCAGCCCATCTAGTACCAATAACAACGCCACAGTGAAAAACAACAGCGCAAACCCCCCTCCCTTATTATGTAGTATAATCCCAATTAAGTTCATTTCAGTTACAGGTTGTAACTACAAAATATGGAAAAAAATCCAGGGGATGAGTACTTATGCAAGACACTGTATAGCCTATGATAGAACTTAAGAACCTACAGGTAGGCTACCCTTGATTTCATTATCAACTTTTATTATTTAGCCAATGTTATCTGTTGTCAGTTTGGCTTAGCTAATTTGGACAAGTTAATGTTACATTTAAACAAAAAAGGTCTATAAAACGTTTTCTATTAGTTAAGGCTTAGTTAGCCTTTAACCCAATGAAAATGAATGTTAGCATAGTCACCTCTGTGTATTCAAACTTTTTCCCTATGAGTCCTGCTTCCCAGTTTTTTTGAGAACTTTCACCCTCCCTCAAACAAGCCTTGTTGACTTGAAAATATTTGTTAGGAATTTTGGACTGGAATGATTTTAGACTTTTTTAACGGTTGACAGTTAATTGTTGACTAATGACCCATGATTAACGGTCTTGGAAGAAATTGGCCAGAATTTACATCCCTAACACATGAACTCATTCACCATGGCTAGTCTGTTAGCATATTGCCAGCTTTTAATGATGTTTGTTCTGCTCTATGTAACACTAATATCTGGAGAACATTTATTTCAATTTGTCTGACGCAAAAAATATATATATATATCTCAAAGAAATCAACACTCAAGACTAGTAGGAAAATAACAGTGCCTTTATTCTTTGCTGCTTGTCCAGCAGAGCATAAACAGAGCTGCTCTGAACATCAGCGTTTACGTGGTGCAACTTCAGACCTAAGCCAAGTATCACCTACTCTGAATAAAATGTCCTGGACAGCTCACAAAGTGTAATAAACTCCGAGGTTGGACAAGAAAAGAAAACACATCGAGATGGAGGAAATTGAAAAGGAGACAGAGGAATGAGGAAGGGAAAAACAAAGACAACCATATATAGAGAAACAGAGATGGGAGAAGGGGAGGTGGGGGGAATTAGGAGACTGTGGAGAAGAGGAGAAGGGGACTATGGAGGAGAAATGTAATTCTTCATAGGATTGCTGGTGTCAAAAGCACTTATTTTTATTTCTTGGGCCTCCTCCCATGTAACCTTCTACTCACTATCTCTTCTTTTCTCTCACTTTGGTTTAAAAGCACTTTCTCACTACAGTCTGCAGTAATGCTTATATATGATCACAGTTCTTCCTCAGATGAGTTATAAAACCAGTGGGGTGAAAAAGTGCACTGATAGCTTTCCCACTCTTCTCGAACTCATCCGCATCTTTTCTCCTTCTACTTTGTCTCGTTCTCCCTCATGCTTTCTTGCCCCCTGGTCAGCATTTCAGGAAATGAAGAAGAAAGGGAACTGCATTGATGCTGTTTCATATCAAAGAGAGCTCTAATGCCATTTGAGGAGCTACAAGATTGCAAACTTGCTGGCTTTTCAACTATTGGAGGTAAACGTTCATTCTATTGATTTAGATAAAGGAAACAAGAACTATCACAATATACTGATCTTTATCATTCCGCGTCCACAGGCACCGAATAATTCCATATGAATGCAATCATGCCATGCTTTGATATATGATATTGTACTTCAGTACACTAATGATGTACTTTGATGTATGATGATATTTTGGTGTACAGGGATGGTGGTACAAAATCAATGCGAGGAAATGAGACTACCTTCTTGCTTTTCCCTTTATTCAATCACGGGACATAAGCCACATTTACATCGAATTTCATACAACTAAATTTAATTTCAATTTGACAAATGAAATTGCAAAAAAGATGATCAACTCATCAGCTCTGTTTAGGGAAATCGTGTCCCTACATGAATATCTATGCATACCTGTGTCTACCAATAATATGAAGAGTGAAACACTGAGCAAGTACTACATTTTGTGCTGCAGGTAATGGGCATGTATACTGAGGCAAAATGCACTGACTTGAATATCCTGGGGCTGTAAACAAATTCAGTACCACTTAATTTTCCATATAAACTCTTTAAAATGTATCATTCAGTTACATTTAAATCACTTCCAAACTTTTCTTCTCGTTGAAAACATATTCTATTCTCAACCCACGTAAATAATTTTCCTAGTTCAAGTTTAACTTAAGAGCAACACACTGTATATCTATTATTAAATGAATGCTTGGAGATCCAGAGCTGTGCTTACAGACAAGTCATAGAAATCAAGGCTAAACAGGATCCATGTACAAAGCAATATGAAAAGGGCTATGCATTATACAGAATGGGAGTAAAGTATGGGAAATACTTTCTAAAGGGCGGACAGGCAAATTTGTGATTTTAAATTTCAAATAGTTTGTAATGCTCTACTGGGTTCAAGCCATGGCAAACATGGTTACAAGTTGTAACCCTTCATTCAAATAAAAAAACAACAACAACAACAACAACAACAACAATTAAACTCATGGTTATGTCATCTGTCCTTTCATGTATTTTATTAGATTTTTTTAAAACTTTGATTGGACAATGTGTGTTGAGATTATATATGCTTATTTTCACTTCTGAAGGCATTTCTCGGATTAAAAAAAAAAGGATGACAGACTATTTAATACACCTTGTTTGCTTTCATTACACCCATTACTTTATTCCACATGTACCTTCTCAGTCACTGCTAATGACATGTTACAGATGTGTCAGTGAAGCATGCTGAAAAACATCAACCCCAATATACACTAAACCTACTGGATGTTTCACCTGACCCGACTGTCACTGATAAACTGCATCACAGTCTGGGCTATAAAGAAATCAGCCCCAGCCTCACTTCTTCATATCATTCTGAGTATTTGTCTTATGACCTTCAGTGTTAGTGTTACGCGTAATAATAATAAATAAAATTTAAAAAACCCAGCTTCAAGACTTTTGTTAACAGCAAATAATTTGATATGGATGCTTGAATTTTTATTTAGCAGTTAAACTATTTAACCTCCAACTAGCAGTATAATGTTAAAAATGCTACATAATACAATACTGTGCATGATATATATTTTCTAAAGCATCAACTTACGTTTTTTGTTAGTTGTTTGGAGCACAGTTTTTCATGGATTCACAGTTACTAGTGGCTAAAAATTCAGCTCTCTCTGACATTAATCTGAGACAAACACAAAACCTGGACCACTTTTCTACGTTGTTCAAACTGAATACAAAACCATTGGAGGTGCTGTTGCGCTTGATTCCACAAACATCCAAAATAATCTGCTTTAAGACATTTGTTTCCAACAAATGATCTGAGGTGGATGCCAAAAATGAAACCTTATACTGTGTCTTTTTCTTAGCCCTGCTAGACCATTTATAGCAGCTGACATTGCTGACAGGAAATTTATTAGATTTTTGACCTTTTCCATCAAACATGTTTTGCAATACAGTGTTTTCAGGCAAAGGCACTTGGATGGTAACATAATACTTTGAAAACCAATGTCTTCTATAAACAGTGCTTCAAGTCAAACTGACCTTATGGTAAAGCCTCTACCTATAAATGAAACCAAGCAGGAGCGTACAAGGTAGTGTAACCTTAAATGCTTTTGAAGAGGAAAATCTCTCAGCTGGAGCACTAACCCCAGTGCACACAGGAAAGAAAGCAAGCGGAAGGCCTCTTGGTTTTGTTCCTCCAAACGATCTTCTCTGTTTCTGAGTAGTCTGGCAGACAGCCTGCTCCTCTGTATTCCCATGGAGGAGTGTGTGTGTGTGTGTGTGTGTAAAATTACATCCACATGACATGCATTCAGTTCCACTCCAAACAACTCCGTGACTCATTACCTCATAGGCAGAACATCAACAAGTCCAGCCAACAGTCCAGAATCTCTCATTATACTCGTACATGTGCATGTATGTGTTTGTGTGAGGACAACTTTTTAAAAAAAGGGAAAGAAAGAGAACGAGAATGAGAGGCAGCATGAGAGAGGATATTATAGGGCGCGAGAAAGCGAAGGCCATACGATGAACGAAGACAGATGATTACAGTTTACAGGACATGTGGCACCAAATTGAAATGTAGGACATCTGAGATGGACAAAATTCTCTCAAAGTGCTCAGAAACCCTCTAACTGGACAGTTGAAGATTAGGGGGAAAAAAATCACCTGGTCTTTTTCCAGTCTTTCCAACTGTCCAAGTTTGGTGAGTCTGTGCCCATAATAGCCTCAGATTCCTGTTCTTGGCTGAAAGGAGTGGTGATATTCTGCTGTTGTAGCTCATCCACCTCAAAGTTTGATGTGTTGTGTGTTCTGAGATGTTTTTCTGCTCACCACGGTATTAAAGAGTACTTAGAGTTACTACAGACTTTCTGTCAGCTCAAACTAGTCTAGTCGCTCTCTCGCTCATCAACAAGGTGTTGCAGCCTGCAGACCCTCCACTCACAGAATGCGTTTTGTTTTCTGCACCATTCTGTATAAACTCTAGAGACTGCTGTGTGTGAAAATCCCAGGATATCGGCAGTTTCTGAAATACTCTGGCACCAACAACCATGCCACGGTTAAAGTCACTGAGATCACACTTTTTCCTCCATTCTGATGTTTGATGTGAACATTACTTGAAGCTCTTTTTTTGCATCACGCTGCTGCCACATGATTGGCTGATTAGATAACTGCATGACTGTGCAGGTGTATAGGTGTTCCAAATAAAGTGGACGGCGAGTGTATATTTTCTAACCCATTAAGTTTATTTTTGTTGGTTGCTTGGAGCACAATTTTCACATATTCACAAATATACTGGCGGCTAAAAAGTCAGCTCTGTCTGATATTAACCTGAAACAAACACAAACCCTGAACCTATTTTATACATTCTTCAAAATTAATACAAATGAATTATTTCCTTTCTCTTTATGCAGTGTGTTTAAGTGGGTGTTAGATGACACTAAATTATCTGTTTGGTGTTACCCAATTGCCTTTTCTCATCAAAACCACACACACACATTAGTTATTCTAAGTTGCACTTGATAAGGACAGTGACATGCCTGGCACGATTCTCTAGCCAGGTTTCTAATCAGTGTGTTTGCAGTGATTTCTTTGCAAAGGCTAAGACATGCAATGGCTGCTTTAATATTTTTAACCAACCTTGCCATGTAGATTGTACTGTAGTTAGCGACATATCTCTGAAGCATAGCTTTAATGTAGTTGAGACACCTTTCTGTAGAACAACTTAACTACAATTTAAATACATACACATTTTTGTATGTGTATAAATCCACAGATAGACATATTTCAGTTAATGGATTAGACATTATGTGATTTTGGTTTCATTGACGTTGTCTTCAGTAAGCGCTTTATCTTGGTCAGCATTGTCCTATCCCAGGACCACTGGGATGAAGGCAGGAAAATATGCTCCGGATGGGACATCAGTCCATCTCAGTGTACCATGCACACACACACACACACACCTACACACTCACTCACAACTAGGGCCAATTTAGCATAGCCAGTCCACCTACTGGCATGTTTTTTGGAAAGTGGGCGGAAAACTGGAGCACCTGCATGAAACCCACACGAGGAGAACAAGCAAAACTCCATACAGACAGTAACACAAGCTCAGTCCTTGGTTTTTTTTTGTTTTTTTTCTCCATTTCCTAAAAACAAGATATTGCCAAAGGCAGAACCAAAATAACTTTCTAATTCATAGAGTTAAGAGACAACTGGAATGGTGAGTAAAATGGATGACAATAAAGGTCAAGCCATTATAATGCTATAGTAAACCAACATGGAAAAGATGCTCAAATTAACAGTGATTAACACTGTTTGGTTTCTCATCAATTTACTAACAAAATTTTCAATGATAAAAGGTTTTCCATTTTGTCAACAATTACCTGTGTACAATCAGAAAATTAAAGTATTTCTATTCGTTCATGTGCTGGATAAGAAACAAAACAGCACAATGTTCTTTATGATGGCAAAATCCCCAATAATTTGTTATTTACTTATTTTATTTGGTCTGGACTTGCAGTTACAATGAAAATAACTGAACATTAGTGATTTCTTGCGAAGGTTAAAGAAGTGCAAACTTCTTTATCACTTTGCTCAGCTATTTCTTTTAGCACATACTACCAAACCAGGGTAATAAATGGTACATACCAAAACCACATTTAGTAAAGTGTGTACTACCTGACCAACCCCCAACCCTGTAACACACACATCCACACAGGTACTTACCCTTACACAGAAGTGAACAGATGCACAGTCATGGACTGACCTACTTCTCCTCTTAGAGGAAATGTCATGTTTATCATAATCAGTGAAGGTGTGTATTTACACAGATGTTTGTTATGTGCATTTTATATACATCATCTCATTTTGTCATTCAGCGTCTTGGTTAGCTTGACATTTCCACGTTGTCTAGAGCTCCCAATCAGCACGAATAGGTTTGAAGTACCCAAAGGTCAGCAAATCAATACAAGTGAATATGTCAGTGAGGAAGGGGAGGCTATGGCGACATGCCAGAAATGACAGAATTATCCACACATCCACAGATCCGTAGGTGTGTGTGTGTGTGTGTGTGTTTGTGTTGATATTTCTGCACATTTGTACTGGTGTGTAAATTGCCATTTCTTATCTTGAATCAGAAACCTGCTGGCTTCACTGTGTGCAGCAAAATGAACAGTGAGCAAGTAGAGGACAGGCTAAGATAGAAAGTGTCCAATGCTGGAAAAAGGGGGAAAATAGTGCAGCAACAAAAGCAGAAGGTCTCCACCACAGAGAGGATAAGGTTGTATATATTTCGTTTCAGTAAGGCAAGAGGTGAATACCTCCGCAACTACATATTCATCCATCCATCTTCTGTACCGCTTATCCTACACAGAGTCGATCCCAGGGAACTCAAGGCACAAGGTGAAGGACACCCTGAACAGGGTGCTAACCCATCACAGGGCACAGTAACACACACATTCACACAGTACGGACCAATCCACCTGTTTTTTTACTTGGTGAGGAAATCAGAGTACCTGAACTCCCGAGAACATGCAAACTCCGGGAGAACATGCAAGCTCCACACACACAGGATGGAGGCATGATTCGAACCCCCAACCCCGGAGGTGCGAACCCCCAACCCCCATTTTTCCTAATTTGGCAAGTTTGACCCATTAGCTATCACACAACATCTACTGGAGAGGGTGAAGGCTAGGATGTGCATCTTCTGAGATACATGAAGCCAGCCACTGCATTTTTTCAAAATGCTCTGAATGCTCCATCACAAAGAAGTGAAAAACATTCACAGAAAAGTGCTATCTTTCATCTTCTGCATTAATAAGCTCATATAAGCCCACAATTGGCTAGTGCTGCTCTAACTGACAGGGGAAAAAGAGTACAGATATTCCTCCTGTCCTAAAATCATGGCCAATTTTACTCTCTTGGATGACGCTTTTCCCTTGCGCCACTTGGTAGTCCACGTTTTTCTTTCTTTTCTTTTTTTTTCTTTTACAATTAAACAAAAGTAATCACACAGAAGTTCACCGATTAACTGATCGAGTGTTTCAGCCTTACCTGTGAAGTCGCTCCTGTGTCTTTGTGTACCGTGGTGTGGGGGATCCAGTGAGCCGTCACTTTCTGTCCTCGCTCCTTCCGTGCTGAAACAAAGCCAAGATTCGTTTCTTTAACCCAATAGAATGTTCATGTGAATTTTACGGATGCTCGTCTCTCTTTTCACAACCTATCTAGCATACTACATTTCGAAATAATAAACACCACTGTTCCCAATTACCATGTGTATATTTATAAAAACATATTTGTGGCATACAGACGGACAGAAGGCTAACAGACTCACTGACAGGCAACGATTCATCCATACTGCTCATTAAAATGCTTAATTAACTCATCAGCTCTGAAATGAAACATAATGATAGACAATGGGTCAAAAAATGGATTTCCATTAATCATGGACAATTAAGGGAAGTATGGAAATTATAAATCATTTCATAATTATCTCTTCGACTTGTGTTGGCTCGTGCAGTAAACATGACAGCTGAGACCTGGAGATCCTAGCAAGCTAATGTTCAGTATTCTTTACAAGCCTTTCTGAATATCAACGACTTGTGAAAGATGTCAACAGAAGGCAATGTTTGTGCCTAGGTTACCATGGTCTAAGGGATCTTTTCTTCTCTAGCTCTTTTGTCTGTCTTCCTATCACAGTCATATTTAATGTGTGACTCATACGGCCAAGAAAAACACATAAACAATCCTCTCCCTGTCTGAGCGCAGGTCTATCTATCCGTTTCAGCTATTCACTCAGGGCTGTCACTGGCATAAATGTAAAAATATAAGATCATTACCTTCCTTGAAATAAACATTTACGGCCCGATCTGATGAAATACCACACCAACTTAAAAGATAGCGATGGAATTGATTGGAGAGAGGAGTGTGAATGTCTCTCAATATACATTTCATTTCTTTTCTCATTTTTTTCATCTTTTTCTTCTGATCCTTAACATCCTCTGTTTTGTTCAGCCTGAAAAAAAATGGCTGCAACCTCTCATTCATATAGTATCGATAATACATTCACAGTTGTATCGCTCATAGCTTGTTCAGCAATACGCCTTGTCAAAAGTCAGAGCTTTTTGCTGTGACACTATGCCACCAAAATACAGATCAAGAGAGAGAGAATTGAGAGAGAAAATTCAGAGAAGGCCAATGCAGGATTGGGGCAGCTGCTACTTAACAAAGAAAGAGTGAAAGACTGACCTTTCTCTGGCTGACACATCCATAACCCCCAGAGCAATTGATTGTGCACCAGATTCCACTGGCGATCTCTGAAGGAGTCTTACTCCTCTGGCCAGAATTTTCCATTACACATTTTAGGTAAAATTCAGTAATCCCTCTTCAATGAGGAAGATAAAAATGGTCTTTTTTTTCTCCTTTCAGTGCCCCCTATGTACACTTCAGCAATTGGTATCTGTTGGATATTAATACCCAGATAACAAATGATCCAATCGCCTTTGCATTTACACTTGAAGTTCTGGTCATCTGCATGCTGTCTTCTTTATGGAAGCAGTCGACTGGAAGAGATTGTCTTCAACATTTGCATCTAATTGGCAATATATACAATGACAAGCCATGGTTGCAGCCATTGCGAATTTTGCATGGTCCTTTGGTCTTCTGGAATCAACTACGGGCTCTATTTTTGTGATCACACAAGTGTGATAAGCCAGGTAATGACGGCATTTTGCTGTTTCTGCAATTTTTGGTTTCTATTTTCACAGTTATATATTAATGAGCTGCAATGATGTGGGTGAAGAGGCACAAAAGAGTATGTGACATTCACAATGCACTGACTTAGTGAGGTTTTCAAACCTATTTTGGTCCAAAAGTGTGTGTTACCGCCTTTATTTCCAAGAGCCCCTCTTAGTGCAGACACTGGGATAAAATAGTGTTTCCTGTCCGCAAGTACAGTGTTATAAATCTTGTCCCATTTCTTACAACCCAGTTTTGAGGATGTTTATTATTTACATCACTCCACTTCAACAGAAATAGGCCATTCACCCACTTAACACTAACTAATGCTAACTAACTAATACAACAGACTTTATTTTATCTAATAAACAGCTCACATTAGTGGCTACTAAAGGTGGATACTACACATTTGTGACAAGTAAAGGACAATTCACACTCAAGGATTGTGCCATAAAAACACAAACCATTTGTTTTAACACACACAATACGTACACACACACGCACACACACACACACATACAACTGAAGCATAACCTCCATAGAAATCCATCTAAATCAATTAAAATACATCACCCAAGTCCCAGATAATATTACTGCATTAAATTAAAATAGTGACAACTGTATTTACATAACAGTCTGCAATATTAATGCTGTATGAATATCAATAGCATTATCAGTCAATTTTGCACTTGTCAAATCACATCACCAAAATTTTTGCCACATTTGCCACATTTACAATTTCTTCTGTACTTCACAACATCCTCCCAACCTCCTCCCCATCCGCACCCCCACAGAAATTTGGCTACCTTCGTTGATGAGAAGATCTGCCAATCTTTCCCTCCTACCCCTATTCCTACACTGCACTCTTCTCTTTTGTGATCTTGTTAAGTTGTTTGTTTGTTTTTTTGCTTTCTACAGAAGCAACCCTGAGGCTTCTCTTCTCTCCGTCCAGCAATCCTACCACCTGCCTGCTGAACCCTATCTCTTCCAGAATGCTCCTGAATATCTGGCAAGACTTCATCATTTCTATCGTAAACAGCTCAATAACATGTGGTCACTTATCTAACTGACAGCATGAGTTATGCCCACACTAGACAGCGCAGATATCATCAACTACTAACATACTTCTCACCTTTCTTTCTACAATTCTTGTACATGCAGTACACAGTACAGTCAGTTGTTTCTCTTTCTTACCGAGAGTGACCTCCAAGATCCAGACCAGTCTGGATTTAAAGTGGCATACTCCACAGAAACTGCCCTTGTGGCCGTTACTGAGAAGCTTCATGCTGATATAGAAGCCAAACTATTATCAATCCTTATCCTCGTTGACCTTTCAGCAGCCTTCAACATGGTCAATCATAAGGCTCCCCTGTCCATCCTGATAAGTCTTGGAATTTGTGGGAGACCATGGTAGTGGTTTGCTTCTTACCTGAAAGAATAATCATATCAGGTGACATGGAACGGATCCACATCTGCTCCATGCTGACTCTCCACTAGTGTCCCATAAGTCTCAGTGCTGGGTCCTCTTTTCCCTCTATACCTTCTTTCTCTGTCAGGTAATATCCTCGCGTAATTTTTAAAACCATCCTATCCTGCTAGACACTCATTCCCCACTTTTCTCTTTCAGGCATGTATGTGTCTGAACGTATCCCAGCATGTCTGGTGGACATCTAGTCATGGATGACAGCTCATAATCTGAAACTAAACTCCAGCAACACTGAGCTTCTGTATATCCCTGTAGATGCATCCTCATATCAAGATCTTGATTCTCACTGGAGATTTATTGGGAATCTGACAAGGCCCACTCTCAACAAACTACTATCATTCTGTTTTCATACCTCTTGGTCATACAAGTTTTTCCTTTGAAACATCAGGAGGATTTCTCTCTGCCAAGGCCACTCAAGCACTACTTTAATCCCTTGTCATCTGAAGATTGTTTTGAATCTCTCTAAGTTCACCTACATCAGCCCACTGATGGGTTCCCTACACTGGCTTCCTGTGGTTGCCTGCATCAGATTTAAACCATCAAGCTTGCCTACAAAACCAAAAACGGTCCCCCACCTACCTGAAGCCATTTATCAAACCCCACTTTGCACCACAGGGAAGACATGACCCACCATCCTTCAAGATACAAAAAAAAAATACATGTAAGACGCTTTTCTGTACTGGCACCCAGGTGGTGGACTAAACCTCCCCAGGATGTCTGTATAGCTGAGTCACTGGTTGTCTTCAAATAAAGACCTCTTCACTAAGCATTTAAATGAGCACTAAAAAGAATCTTGACTTGTACTGTTTTGCTGCTTGTTGTACTAATTCCACTCTAACAGGGTTTTAGCTTGACAGTACTCTTAGATCCAAACCTATTTTTACTAGCATGAGGATACATATATGTTAAAAAGCATTGCAACCCATTTTGGGCTGGCAAATGTTGTAAAAGTAATTGCAAGGTGTAAATTAGGGCATTTATCTTTCCCTCTGTGTCTGTTTGTCTCTTTGCGTTCTCTCTCATGGCTCTGAAAAAATAGCTCACATTATAAACTTTTTCTCAGCATATTTTGGACCAAAATGAAATGACCAAAAAAAGCAAGTTCATGCTGAAATATGATGAAATTATAATAAGCTCAGCAGTGTTAGTTTTTACAGAAGTTCTTAACAAAAAAAAAGCATGCTATTTCCAGTTCTTGGGCAAAGAAACTGGTGACCTTGTGTCAGTTTTTGTCTCTGTAAAAACATGTGCACCAGTAAGCACAAATGAACCCATATTTAAATTTAAAAGTAGACCAAATGAGTGGAAAAAAAAGTGAGAGCTTATTGAATGCATAAAACAAGTGCATTGTTATGATTACCTATTGATCAAAAGCACAGACTTCATTACACAACAATAAGATAAATGGACAGGGCTTATAGAAGACTCCACTCCCTGCTAGATCCGTTCAACATGACTTTGATATCAACTAGAGAGGACAAAAAGAGAAAGAAGAGAGAAAGAGAGAGAGAGAGAGAGAAAAAGCGAGAGAGAGAGAGAGATGGCAATTCATGCTCTCATCTTAGCAGTTAATCATCAGCAGCTTTTCAAGCACTTCCTTTTTAGCATCCTCTATGAGGTGGCTGAACAACAAAAGCGAGCTGTCTGCAAAACAATTGCCTTGCGCTTCTGTTGCACAGTCCAAACAATTTACCTTACTATATGCAATCAGTTATATGCAATGACATAAGACAAAAACATAAAGCAAAAACAATACGAAAACAATTTCAAAGAAGTGCTGCCTAATATGCGAACATGTCATATAGCATGGATTTTAATGCTGTTTTAATGCTGCATTAAGTACTGTATCAATTTGTGAGCTCTGGTGCCTGAGAGAATGGCCTGAATTAGGTATCATGAGTAGATGGCCTAAATCAGTTTTTCTGCAAAAGATGACCTGAATATAATTTGGTGTAAGAGGATGGTCTCAGTGAGGTCTGGTGTAGGAAAATATGCCCTAAATAAGAACTGGTGTGAGAGGATGGCCTGAATGCAGTTTGGTATGAGATGATGGTTTTAATGAAGACTGGTCTGAGAGCCTGACCTGAATCGGATATGGTGTGAGATGATAGCCTGAATGAAGTTTTGTGTTAGATAATGGCTTAAATGAGGATTGGTAAGAAATGATAACCTGAATGAGGTTTGGTGAGAAAAGGTGATTTAAATGAGGTTTGGTATGTGCGGTTGCCATGAATGGGGTTTGGTGTAAGAAGATGGACTGAATGAGGTTTGGTGTGAGAAGATGGACTGAATGAGGTTTGGTGTGAGAAGATGGACTGAATGAGGTTTGGTGTGAGAAGATGGACTGAATGAAGTTTGGTGTGTGAAGATGGGCTGAATGAGGTTTGGTGTGAGAAGATGGACTGAATGAGTTTTGGTGTGAGAAGATGGACCGAATGAGGTTTGGTGTGAGAAGATGGACCGAAAGAAGTTTGGTGTGTGAAGATGGACCGAATGAAGTTTGGTGTGAGAAAATGGACCGAATGAGGTTTGGTGTGAGAACATGGACCGAATGAGGTTTGGTGTGAGAAGATGGACCGAATGAGTTTTGGTGTGAGAAGATGGACCGAATGAGGTTTGGTGTGAGAAGATGGACCGAATGAGGTTTGGTGTGAGAAGATGGGCCGAATGAGGTTTGGTGTGAGAAGATGGGCCGAATGAGGTTTGGTGTGAGAAGATGGGCTGAATGAGGTTTCGTGTGAGAAGATGGACTGAATGAAATTTGGTGTGAGAGGATAGATTGAATGAGGTCTGATATGATGGCCTGAATAACAGTGAGTGTGAGATGTCGCCTTCATGAGGTTTGATGTGAAAGGATGGCCTGAGAGAAAGTCCTGAATAAGGTTTGGTGAGAGAGAGTGGTATGGGTCAGGTTTGGTGTGAGAGACAATGATCTGAATAAGGTTCAGTGTGAGTGGTTGGCCTGAATGAGATCTGATGAGAGACAATATCCTGAATGAGGTTTGGTGTGAGCGGTTGGACTGAATAAGCTTTGGTGTGAGAGGTTGGACAGAATAAGGTTTGGTGTGAGAGTCTGGACAGAATAAGGTTTGGTGTGAGCAGTTGGACTGAATAAGGTTTGGTGTGAGCGGTTGGACTGAATTAGGTTTGGTGTGAGTAGTTGGACTGAATTAGGTTTGGTGTGAGCGGTTGGACTGAATTAGGTTTGGTGTGAGCGGTTAGACTGAATAAAGTTTGGTGTGAGCGGGTGGACTGAATGAGGTTTCATGAGAGTGGGTGATCAGAATGAGGTTTGGTAGGAGAAGACGGACTGAATGAGGTTTGGTGTGATATAATGCTGATATGATGAGGTTTGGTGCAAGAATTCAAAAGGATAAATTGGATGAAATTGTTTAATGAAGACTGACTGAATCTTTTACTGTTTCCTGGGTCCACACTGACAAATCACACTGCTTTTGTTCCTCCAAAAAAAAAAATCCTAGACCTATTTTTCTCTATTTATCTGCAGCACAACACTTTGTCTTTTTTGTCTCTGGTCTCTGTTTTTTTTCACTATTTCATTATATCACCTCCTTAAGCACTATTGGAAAAATGCTGGTATACCCATAATCTAGTCTGTCTAATTCAGTTTTCACTTTCAACTGTCAGCAGAGCTATCAGAAAACACAATGCCACAGTCTGCACATCCAACTATACTAAGGAATAAGAAACACATGAACAGTTATTAAAACAAAGTTCTTCCTTTGTAGAACAATTACAGTTGAATATGTGAATATGTATGGTAAATACACCACACACAGGTTCTGTGATGAAAAGGGATTTCAACACACTGTAAAACAATTGAAACTGAAAATGGAATGTTATGGAATATTCATAAAAGACTGCACTTCAAAATTGGTAAACCAAAAGAAGACTTCATGAAAAGAATACTGTAACAATATCACTCATACAGTGACAGCTCTCACACGGCACATCTAATATCTATTGTCTGAGAGGGTTTATGTAGTCATTATCTTGAGGGAAAAGTGCCATAGGCCAGCAGCTAATGGAACATTCCAGAAATTAGGGGCTTTTTAGACGTACTGATGAAACCCCCCCAAGTCATCCATCTTGCTTCTCATCGCATAAACATTAGGCATATCAATGAGCAGTGGCACCATAGCTAACCGGAGCACCAGAGAGCTCTATGGGAAGACTGCTGAAAAGCTTGTCTATTTATTCTGTTTAGCTCTGTAAAGCTATGCAAATGTATCAACTAAAAAAAGCCATGAACCTGAGCTATTATTATAAATGTGCTTTGCGGTCAATGGAAAATAGAGGGGGAATAATATATGCCTTATTCTGAAACATGTTGGTAATGGCTTTCTAGCTCTTACTTTAAGTACAGCACATACTTGTGTCTGTATAAGGGCACTTGTCCTATTTTGAAATTCCTCTTGCTCCAGAATAGCAAAGTATGCATGCAGAGAGCACTGAGTTCTATAAGGCCTCAATGAATGAGTCAGAGCAATATATCGCTAAAAATCCAACTGCATAGCAATCCTGTGAACAAGTTCTTGAACAAAAGAACTCCTTCTAAAAGGTGCGTCACAGCCTTATCAACCTTTTGATAAGCATCATTCTTGTGATCTCTGGCTCATCAGAAGAAAGCGCTCCAGATGCCTTGTGCAGTAATCACTGTGAACAGTGTAAAGTAATATGCCACGAAGCAGTCTAGGTTTACGCTAACTGAATGCTTAACAGATACAACCTTTTGTAGGTGTGGTCCGCAAGCACGACGGATAACATCAGATAGCCTTGTTACAAATGCATTAAAAGGCAGGCACAGAACTTCAATTTGAGTCCCAGAGTCCCAGGTCAAATTTCAGGGAGTTGTAGTTTATGTACAGTGTTGAATATGTCAAACAGAAGGCAAACTTGTATCATGAAATGAACAGCATGGGTGGGAATCAGTGACCGGGTTCTTGAAATTGAGAGTTGGCACCACAGAGGGAGTGTAGCAACATACATAGAAAAAGCCTATAAAGAACAGTATAATACCTGGCTCATATAGTTCACTTATAAATATGGAAACATTAGAAAAGATGTTGAAACTAATTAAAAACAACTACTGACTATTTTATGCAACAACAAAAAAAAGAAAAATAATGGCTACTGCTTACTATACACCAATCAGATACTGAGTATTGGTATCAGTATTGAACATTGGATTAGAGGGCTAGCTTGATTTGGAAATTTGGGTTTGAAAGCCTCCTGAAATATTTTATGACTGTTCCAAATGCTTATTCATGTGTGGTGAACATAACACACATACAGCACATCAAATAACATTGATAGGCACAGTAATTGCACTATAATGATGTTCATAAAAGGTCAAGAAATTATCATTAAGAGATCTTAGTGTCTCTTTGTTTGTTTAATCACATTTAAGTGGCCACCAACTGAATGGTAAGAAACTGGATTAACCAATTGGGATCATGCATTTTTCCTGTTTCCATTTGGAAGCTACTAGCCAGATATCTACCCCCTGAGCTTGTGGATATCAAGGTGAAAGCTGATAAACTACTCAAGGTCTACAGCAGGAAGAGAAAAGGAAGGGTAGATCTGGTTTTATGAGGTATGATTTTAGTCTCCCCCTATTACTAAAATTTTATTTCCAGTGGAACTGTCACAAGGGTATTTTATTTCCTATTAATAATTAACATTATTAACATTATTTAGAGCATGCCTTAAATAATTTAATTACCAGTGGTGGCTCAGTGGTTAAAGGCTCTGGGTTACTGATCAGAAGGTCAGGAGTTCAAGCCCCAGTGCTGCCAAGCTAATACTGTTGGGCCCTTGGGCAAGGCCCTTAACCCTCAACTGCTCAGGTGTCTATATGAGATAAATGTAAGTAGCTCTGGATAAGGGCGTCTGCCAAATGGCATAAATGTATATGTACTAATTCTAAATAGCAGCAACACCTTTACTACTGTCTGGCAGCCACCCAAAGTGCAGGAATGGTGCACACTTATCAGTTTAGCTGTACAGATCATGCTGTAATTTTATTTTGCATATTTCCTCATCCCCCCAAAATTAATTCCAAATCCAGTACTTTGAGTATCTAAATGGATTTGACATATTTCCCAAACTATTTGGTCACTATGGCTAGTACCATCGAGTTAAATTGAATAAGACATTGACTGAATGTAAACTTCAGGCTGAGAGTATCTGACATGGTGGCACAGTGTGCAGAGTTTCCGACTCACAGCTCCAGGAAGTCTGGTCTGATAATGATCTCAAGTTTGTTAATAGGTGTGAATGTGTGTGTGTGTGTATGTGTGTGTGTGTGTGTGTGTGTGTGTGTGTGCATGGTGCCCTGCAGTTGAGTATTCGCACCTCACACTAGGTGTTCTTGGGACAGGCTCTGGATCTAAAACTACCCTGACTCGGATATATACTCAGCAAAAAAAGAAACGTTCCTTTTTCAGGAGACCATATTTTAAAGATAATTTTGTAAAATCTAAACAATCTTTTAGGGATGCACCGAAATGAAAATTCTTGGTCGAAGCCGAATATAATGAAAAACTTGATAAACTTATAATGAAAAGCCAAAGGCCGAATACCGAACATGTTTTTTCGTGTTTTTTCCATTTATTTTGCCATTTTTTTCACCATTGCATAAATTAAATAGTCAAAATGTGCTTTTTACTATTTTGTCTTGCTTTTCAAAGAAAAAAATCAATTACAAAAACTACAATTTCAAAATATTTATTTAACACTGAACATTTTTTTTAATTCCAGCAGGCATAGGCTACCAACAAGGCACAATATAACTTTAAATAAATAAATTAGTAAAATAAAAATATTTTGATGTGGTCATCTTTGAGCCCCCCTTGAATAGCCTATGTTAGGCCTATAACTGACTGCTGAAAGAATTTAACACTCTGTAGCCTACAACAAAAAGTGCATTAAAAAGTGCAAAAAATGGTTCTATTCGGTTATATATGGCTGATTATATTGGGGATATATACCACTCACGTCCCTGTACACCTCGCGGAGTATTATATTAGATATAGTATAGTTAGATATGTTGTTAATGTTATGTTCTTTGATAGATTTAGTTAGTTTAAACTATAGATTAGTTCATTTAGTCCCCGCTGGTTTTTCTACTCCCAGTCCATAGTACTAGTTCATGTTTCTTGTTTTGTGTTTTGACCCTGTTTTCTGTGTCCGCGACTTTGATTCCTGATTTGCCCTGTTTATGCCTGTTTGCCGATCGCCCGATAACCCTTTGCCTGTCTTGACTACGTTTTTTGGATTACGATTTGTCTGCCTGCCCTTAAATAAATACGTCTTTACCTGCTTCCGTACTCTACTCCCTTACGTCTCGCGACGTGACAGAAACATGCTCCGGAACAGAAGCAAAACAGACGCACGTGTCCACAGTAAACATCAGAAGAGCACGTAGCTCGTGCAAGCGCGCCCCCCCTCATCGAGGTCGTGACATTAGCGCGTCTCACTCTGGTTGCTAGGCTATTTTGTCACGTCATCAAACACGTCATTGTTCGGTCAAATTTATTCGGCCTTTTCACTTATTCGGCCAAACACCGAAAGTAATTTTTTTTGGCTATCTTTGTCCGAATAATTTCGGTTGCCGAACATTCGGTGCAATAAATTGCAATGTTTGTAGTGTAAGATGTGGAAAATTACATGTAACCGTGTGTCCCCGAGACGTGATTGAGAACTTGTAAATGCCTTGGTGGAAGAGTGGGGTAACATCTCACAGTAAGAACTGACAAATCTGGTGCAGTCCATGAGACACCAGATACTGACTGTTACTTTTAATATTGACCCCC
The DNA here is from genome assembly GCF_023375685.1 of Ictalurus furcatus. NCBI lineage: Eukaryota > Metazoa > Chordata > Actinopteri > Siluriformes > Ictaluridae > Ictalurus > Ictalurus furcatus. Next base: position 21,697,884 of record NC_071261.1, read on the forward strand.
CCTTTGTTCAGGGACTCATTATTCCATTTCTGTTCATCAACTGTCTGTGAAACTTGTTCAGTTCATCTCTCAGTTGTTGAATCTTTATATATATATATATATATATATATATATATATATATATATATATATATATATACATATATATATATATATATATATATACACACACACAAATATTTACCCATATTAAGACATTTGCTGGAAATAAAAGCAAGCAGCTGAATCTGAGAGGACGTTTCTTTTCTTTTTTTGCTGAGTATAGCTGTTACTGAAGATGAAAGAAGGAATGAATGAGTGAAAATCTGACCGCATCAGATGGTAGACAAGAAGTGTACATAAAGAGAAAGGATTTGAGGACTGGGTTTCTATTATAACTATGAATACACTAGTCACCATGTAACTACACAGTAACTAAGTAGATTAACTGCAAATGTACTCATTTCCAGCCCAGAAGCAGCAGACTTCTCCACCACAATGCCTAATTTCCTCATGACTTCCGTCCAGCTCAGACTTCCTCGCTATTCACTTTAATGGCAATCATTCTGGAAGATGGAGAAGGCATTAAAGGGCCACCAGCTTCCCCAGTGCTCTTTTTATTACCCTCCACAACGCATAGTAAACTGTAGCAAAACAGCAACAGACCAGACTATAAATAAAACTAACCAAAATGCTCAGTGAACTAGGAGTCCAATGCCTCACTAAATTCTAAGAGTCACTCCTAGGCTACTGAATGTCTTTAAGTTTATACTGTATTTGATTTTCGGTGCGCAATAATAATAATAATAATAATAATAATAATAATAATAATAATAATAAACGCTACAGGAGGAACACAGCTAAAAGTGGGTACCAAGCCAGAATAAAGCTCCGACTTGTTATGATGTTCATCCTTTTATGGCCACGCGATGGATGGAGAGATCCTGCTGTATCCGTGTAAACACAATATTTACTAAACACTCATTTCCTCAAAGTGTACTGGGAACATCTGCCGGTTCTTCCCCAGAACAAAAAAAAACTTCATAATCCGGCGCGCAACTGGTAGCCGTGAACTTTCCAAGTAGAGGAACAGTTAAAGCAAAGCGAGCTCGGAGTTTTTCTTACCTCCTTCCGGGAGATTAGCGTCCACTGAGTCCAATAAAGCGCTCAGGAGGAGAAGAGACCAGACGGCGCGCGCGTTTTGTGCCGATTGGACATGTCGTTTTTTCTGCCTGTGTTTGGTATACATGCCTGCTCCGTTATCTGTGTGGCGGACCGCTTCTCTCTCTTTCCTCTTCTCTCTCTCTCTCTCTCTCTCTCTCTCTCTCTCCGGCCGGTGTGAGAGAAAACGAGAAATGGATCTAATGTAGAGCGCCAAGCGGAAAGAAAGAAATGCCGAGTAGAGGTTCACACACACACACACACACAAACACATACACACAAGCACGCACGCGCACGCACGCACGCACACACACACACACACCCGTGCGCTGCTCTCTCTCTTTCTTTCTCTCTCTCTTTCTCTTTCTTTCTTTCTCTCTCTCTCTCTTTCTTTCTTTCTCTCTCTTTCTCTCTTTCTCTCTATCTCTCTCTTTCTTTCTCTTTCTCTTTCTTTCTCTCTCTTTCTCTCTCTCTCTCTCTCTCTCTCTCTCGCTCTCTCATACACATACACACACTTAGACTATTTTTTTTTATTTATTTAATGTGAACTGACTTAGAACAATGCAATCTGCTCTACATAGAGCCAATGTTCTCAAATTGGGGTACAGGACACCCTGGGGTCTGTGAAGCATAGCTAGGGGGCTCATGATGTTTAAATTTAGTTACAGTGCTGAAGATCACAACCCACCATTATAGGCTACCAGAGTCATACTTTTTTGAGTGGACACTTGAATTGAACAGGTTTTCAATCAAACCTAGAATAAATCAAAATCATGTAGGGCGATAAATAATGTAAGGTAAGATAAGATAAGATAAATCTTTATTGTAATTATATTTGTGTACACTGTAATTTGGTGGGACTCGCTCGCAAGCAACATATCAAAAACGATACTATGTCAACTTTGTATAATGTCAACTTTGAATCTGATGATACATTTAATACAAATGTGTTCTGTGAGTGGAAGGTTTAGGAATAAATAGCCCAAAATCATGATGTATGTTTTTAAATACTGTTCCTAATATATAAACAGTGGGATTACGCTCATAATATAAATCTGGGTTGAGGGCTGAGGGGGTCTGTGACTTATTTTTAATTATTTCAAAAGTTTAAATTTATTTTCTAGAGGTTTGCCTATACAGTATGCGTTTGTTTTCCCCCCTGGGTAGTTCACACTACATAGTTTAAATATAACTAGTTTATGGTATGTTCGGTATCATATCAAGATTCCACATGATGTGCTCTGATTGTTAAATATGTAACACACAGAGTTCCCCTAATGTAGGGGTTCTCAGACTTCTTGCAGCCAAGCACCTCTTTAACTGTAAAAGAAAAAAAAAAAGAGAGAAAAAAATTAAATGGACCTCTTCAGACTGATGGTTAAGGAAAATTGTCCAATAAGAAGTTGCCTATTTTTGGAGCCATTGAGAGTTTTTTCTGAACTTTTCCGCAACAGAATACATTAGGTCCAAGTGGCTATTTGCATACCTGATTGTTTCTGAGTGATTTAGGTTTGGATTAAAAGTATTCAATTCAAATGACCAGGCAAACAAAGGCTCTGGGTTATTGATCAGAAGGTCAGGAGTTCAAGCCCCAGCACTGCCAAACTGCCACTGTTGAGCTCTTGAGCAAGACCCTCAACCCAGATCCATTTCTAGGCATAGGCAAACTAGGCGGTCTCCTAGGGCACTACCAGTGAATGCCCCTCCCGCCACCCCACCCGCCCACCCGCCCGACTCACACACCCACCCGCCCGACTCACACACCCACAAGAAAAAGAGTTGTTTATTATTATTAGTAGTATTAGTATTGTTGTTGTTGTTGTTGTTGTTGTTGTTATTATTATTATTACTATTAGTAGTAGTAGTAGTATTAATTAGTAAGTTATTTTTTTTCTATTTTTATTCAGGTAACACTTTATGATTGCATGATTATTTATCTGGTGTCCCTGGTGATAGTGGGTGCGCTGTTAGGAAGAGAGATAGAGATGTCCGTGCTTGACTGGTCTTTCATCATGAAAAGGTCAAAGCCATCAGGGGTTCAGTATCGCAAAAAAAGGGATGAGAAAAAGAAAGAGAAATATAAAGGTATGCAACTAGTTGTCTATGGACGGTAAAGATCTCTTTTGCCACCCATTAGCACTCCATCATAACGAGCACAACACGTTCACAAATGATACGCTGTCCTAGCAAGAATTCCCCATGTGTTAATACACATTTAAGCAGCTGAATATTAACATAATAAATATGGATATTTTTTTAAATGCTCTCAGAAAGACGGTGATGAGAAATGAATGTTTAGTATATTGAAGATATAAACAACTGCAATCTGAACAGAAAAAAAAGTATAAAAGTTATTGTACATGAATATTTTCAATAATTTTCTTGTGCTGTAAATGTATAACTCACTGCCGTTACCGTCAGACAGGCTTTGTGATATGGGTGTGTGGTGTAGATGAGCATCTGTTCATGTATGCTGTAGAGTTTTAGATTTATTATACAAACATGACAGATTGTTGATTTATCACCAATAGGAATCTCGCCTAGGGCCTGCCTTAACCGTCTCTGCTCCAGGGGTGTCATATCATGGCTGACTCTGCGTTCTGACCTGAGCTTCCTAACAAGTAGGGATATGCAAAGAAAAGATTTTCAGTGTACTGTATAGCATATGTGAAGAATAAAGTCTTCTTCTAAAACAGGCTAATAATAAATACAATGTATTGTACCAACAGCAACAAAAAAAAACATACGATGCTTCATGGACTTTATTTTCAGAACCACTGCCCTAATGCACCATAGTAAAAGTATGACAGTAACACGATTGAAGTTTTTTTTTAACCATTTTTTTTTAACCACAGTTACCATAACATACCACAGTAAAGTCATGGTAATACCATGGATTAGAATTTGAACATAGGAATTATAAAGTACTCACTGGATAATCATTCATTCGTTTTCATGGACGGTTCTCTTGTGAATAAAACTGTGTTAAACAAATGATATTAGCCCAGATATTATGGATGGTCTGCTTGCATCTTTATGAATTGCTTTGGGTTTATGCAAGTAAATTACAATGTTCTAATGCGTCAATTCATTTTTATTTTAAAAATCCTACAGTGTGATGAAATATAGTGCCTCCTTCTCACATCACAATATATAAAGAACACTACAGGGTCTCTGTACCGAGTGATAATAGCACACAGCAGAGAGCAATGTGTGAAATCACAATTTCAGCTGAATGATAAGTGCAGAATGGAATACACAGTAAATACACAGAATAGTAAGTCTATGGTGTAAATTATTGTGCTGAACAATAGGAAGACATTACGTGTGCTAATAACTGCAAAATGACATCCTCTGTGTATATGTGATTCTTACATTTTCATTTTTTGATGTGAGGTTGTGTAGGAAAAATAATACAAGCATATACAGCAGCATGCTGTGGAAGAACCAATCATTTTACTTTAAAGGGCCCATTAGCAAACTCTGTTCTGTTTTATCCGTGGTGAAAATATCTCATCTGACTGCATTAAATGTAGAGTTGTAAACACATTGAAATGGATAAAAGTTAACCTTTTTATGCTGATCAATTCCCCCTTATCAAATCTTAGAAATGTCAAGAGAACTGGCCCAGTTGATTTTAGATCATTAGTGAAAAGGCAGAGTGTGTTAACACCTCATTTATCATAAACATAGGTAAACAAAGCAGGCATCATTGATCTTAGCTGCCATGAGTTACATATATAAAAGCCATTAGGCCTGGGTGAAGTTAAGGTAATTAGTCTGGAGACTGGATTATCAAATCAGAGCTGCAGTTTGTGTTGCATTATGGCTGTCAGACTCATGCAGTAGGAAACCTCTGATCTCAACTCTACACACTGGTTTAGTTTAACACTAATATGGGACTATAAAAGGATCCTAAAATGAGACATCCCTCCACGGACTTTCCTAAAGCCGAGGTCTAGGCATAAACTAAAAATAGTCTACAAAGTTTGCAGTTCACTTTACAAACATGTTCCACACTAACGTATGCATTTGGCTTTTATGCTTTAAACCATTCAGTGTAATTGGCTATTTGTACACTGTCAAACATTTCAGGTGGTTAAACTTAGAAACGAAAGTTCACCTCCTGCCTTAAAAACCTGAATAAACTCATCTTGAAGATAACCTTTGTTTCAACTCAAAAAGTTATGTTTTACATAAGTTAAGACAATGGATTACTTTAAGCTTCATTATTGAAAACGTATTAAACTTCAGGAGTTCAATATCCAAAACATGTCAGTTGGAGGTAAAGAGAAGAAATAAGTTCACATAACTTTAATGGGGCTATCATGTTTTACAGTTTGAGCATACACCATACAAAAACTGATTGTTTTAGACATGCTTATTAGGAATTTCATTACTTCACTCTATGAAACAGTAAAACTATAGTGTACCAGGCTCTAGTGATGTTTAACAAACGTAGTAAGGACTTTAGTAGTACAGGTAGAGGTAGGAAAAGATGTTGGAAAAGCTCCAGAAACAGAATATTCCAGATAAAAGACCTTCATCGGGTAAGCAATATATCCAAAATCAATAGATGTTTAAAGCTGAACATTTATTCCACTGAAGTTTACTTCACTTCATTACCACTGCAGCATGCTAACCAAAAACATCATTAATGTTATGCCCTTTGCTTTTGAAGTGTTTCACCACTGCGAATGAGAACTCTCTCAGTGGTTTCTCAGTGGTTAATGGTCTGGGCTGTCGATGAGAAGGTCACAAGGTCATATCTCAAGCACCATCAAGCTGTCAATGTCAGTGGGCCCTCAGCTGCTCCAGGGTTGCTGTATCCTGGCTAACTTCTTAACAAGTTTGGATATGTGGAGAATTTCACTGTATATATGATGATAAAGGCTGTCTTATGGTCCCTGATGTACAGTCGATTCTATTGAACATTTCATTCTGCTTCAGCATTCTGCTTTGTTCTACACCTCATGATGTCTGAAATGTCATGATTTCTCTGGAGACTCTTACAACCACTATTATAGACACTTTCACTTGTGGAAGACTAGAAATCAAGCCCAAATGATGTCAAAACAAACAAACATACATACATTAAAATATACTCGTTTAAACACTTTAGCAATAAATAAATGAATTGCATTTTGAGTCCAAACTACGTGTGGAAAGATTTTTAACTGGCCGTGGGTGACATCTAGTGAGTATTCAAGAATATTGCACGCTAGTAATTGCTTTGTCCTAGTCAGGGTCGTGGGAACTCTGGGTGTGAGGCAGGAGAACAACTTGGATGGAATGCCATGATGTTACAATCTATTCTCCCACTCCCAAATGAATGACATAAAATGATATATAGACAAGATGAGCAATCATGATTAAGTAGAATAACTCAACTGTCTTGAACAGACTGTAGAACATATGTTATACACAAAGTGAGGAATATGAAGTACAGTCAGGGGGTTCATTTTCCATAATTATACATACGTACATATATATATATATATATATATATATATATATATATATATATATATATATATATATATATATATATATAGTGTATAAGTGTACTGAAGGTGTAGAATTTATTTTACACTTAAAAGGATCCCTGGCTATAAAAAACTGTAAGGACCCATGATCTATGGAATGATTTATGTAGCTATGGAATTGTGAAATGAAATGAAAAAGGACATTACGAAGTGAAACCCGTTATTATGTTGAAATTAAAAATAAATAAATAAAACAAATAGTTAGTGTGAAGATGAGAATGATGCAGTATAATTTCATAATCATGAGTTATTATAAAAGTATTTAAAAAATTCTAATTATAAATATTTATTTGATACATATATTTATTGCTGCATTTCATCGTTTTATTTTTTTTTTATGCATATGCATATGTATTTGTGCGTTTCTTTAATTGACACTGAAATGGCATCCCATACTGATCTACACTCTGGGAGATGTGGAGTTGAAGTGGAGGTTCTCCGGGGCGCCAGGGGGCAGTGATGAGTCTCTCTGCTGCTCACTCATAAACTCTACCTCTGTGCTGCTGCGGTCGGAGTAAGGGTTTAACGCTAATAAAATAGCGAACAGTATGAAGTATTGTTCAATCTGGTCGTATAAAGCTTACTATAGTTATATATTGTCTAAATAGGGTATTAGGTTTCATATTTAAGCTGAACTGATCAATAAAACATGACTGCCAACGAGGAGCAGGAGGTAAGCGAGTGTGTTAGCATTGTGGCTAACAGGTTAAGGTTAAGTATAGGCTAAGAACCCTAAATGAACTTGTGTGAGGTGTGGGATGTGTAGGCCTTCAGCTTTTCGTTTGGGCTCGATTTGTGTGTTTATATGTTGTCGACTTTAATAATATGTTACGCCTAAAACAGAACCTTGTGGGACTCCATTTTGTACTTTTTAATCTCTGACGAATTTCCGTGAGTGCCCACATATTGTCATCAGTCTGTTTAAAGTGCATCTATTATGGTTTTGTAAATATTAGCTTTCATGTAGTGTGTTATGTAGCTGATTGTGAACGTAAAAATGTCTGCAAAGTTTCAAAAATCAAAGCGCACGACAAACGGAGTTATTGAATCCCAAAAGAAGGAACCGATTCTGAACAGCTGAAGCGAGTCGTTAGTAATTCCAGATTTACTTCCTGTACAAACATAGGTTTGTAACAAAAGCCCCGCCTCTAATCTTCACTGGCTGCTCGCTGACAGCTGTAGACCCATCACAACCAATCAGAGCAGAGTATGCTCTCAGAATGGAGGGGTTTAGAATGAATCTTTTAGAATGGATCATTTAACGAGTCGTTTGTGACACGGTCATGCTGAAGTTTAAATTATGAGTACATTACAGTGTTTTTTGACCTTGGATGCATGTAAATCTATTGTATGATACCTTTAAAACAATTTGGCACGTTTCAAATGTGCCAAATTGACACACATAGACACACATGCCTGTCTAACCAAACCATGTTTTCACGCTTGTCCATGGTAAATCTTGTCAGATGCCGCACTACAGCTACAATCTGACACAAGCAAGAGGTCACTGAGCGCTTTAACCAGCGCTGATTCTCTATGATGCTTCTAGAAAACTCTGCAAAACCCCATACTTGTTATTACTATTTAGCTGTCGGACAAATGCATTCTTTATAAAGTCTCACGTCGAAAAAAGGCATGTTTTAGAGATCAGACAGGACAAAACCACTGAAGTTCTTGTGTTATTGTGTGTCTTGGTATAAGGGAATTTTAGCCGTTATGGTCTCTCTTTCCTTACTGAAGAAGTTTGAGAACTCATCGTTATTAATATGTGGAGGAATTCGACGTGATCAAATACACCGATCAGCCATAACGTTAAAACCACCACCAGGTGAAGTGAAAAACATTGATTATCCTGTTACACTGGCATCTGTCGAGGCGAAACAGTACGTGTGAGTTCTCAAAGTTGATGTGTTGGAAGCAGGAAAAATGGGCAAGCGTAAGCATCTGAGCGGTTGTGACTAGGACTAGATTGTGATGACTAGATGACTGGGTCAGAGCCTCTCCAAAACGGCAGGTCCGAGCTGTTTTGATGGCACACTTAATAGTTAATTAAATACGATAATGCTTAAACTGATAGAGCTGGCCCAGATCTCATCCCTGGTGCGACATGTTGAGAAATTGAGGTGTAATGGCCCTGGTAGGTCATTAGGAAATATTTGTTTCTTACTAATGTTGGTTCACTTTTCTTGCAGATGGAGTTGGAAGCCCTGCGTTCGATTTACGAAGGGGACGAATGCTTCAAAGAGCTGAGTCCCGTCTCCTTCCAGTTCAGGGTAAATGCATACCCTGTGTTATTATTAAGGATGGTGCTATTGTGTAAAACAGAAGGTAGCTGCTTTAGGCTGATGTTAAAAGGATTTTGCACATCATCTCGTTTGAGAAAAAGCTCCCAGAAATTTGACTGGCAAACGAGTGCCAGATTATTCAATAGGCATGGAACACCTTAAAGCATTCGAGCCCCACACACACATTTCATAATTCAAATAACAGAAAGTGTAATCATGTGGCTAGATGATAACACAGTAATAGCTTGTAGTAGATGTGATGCAGTGTTTTGGACATACGTAATTAGTCCAGTATTGATCAGTATACTGTGTATTCTTTTCGTGAAGGTAGGGGACGGGAGGTGTTTCCTTTATGTATGCATGTGTTTTTATTTTCGAAATTTCACTTGTTGCTGAGATTTATCATGTTGAACAGGAGGAAATGGTACATGGTTTGCACTTATATAGCAATATTTTTTATTTTTTTTTAACCTTAACCACCTTACACTGGTTCTCATTCACACTCACTCACACACCAGTGGTAGCAGAGCTGCCATGCAAGGTGCTAACTTACCATCGGGAGCAACTTGGGGTTCAGTGTCTTGCCCAAGGACACTTTGGCATGTGGAGTCATGTGGGCCAGGAATCGAACCACCAACCCTACGATTAGTGGACAACCCACTCTACCAACTGTACCAATTGCTTGTTCACTTTCCTTTTGCGCTTCACAACAAGTAACTTTTGAAGTTTGATCATAGGCATGTAATGTAGGAAGAAATTCTGTTGTAACAAATAAGCATAGCTTATAAACTCTTCTATGTGTACAGTAAGTGTATATGATCTGTATTGTGTTGGAATTCGTCCATAGTAACCTAGAGGACAGTAATCAACAATGCGGTGGTATGATGTAGCCGGACAGAATGTAGATTATTTTGCTACGATGGCACATTCCTGCAGTGTTTTATCCTCGTACTACAGCAATTTGCCAACAATTACATATTTTTAAAAACCTATTAATAGTATACTCTTTATTCGTCGTTAGTTCTGTGTAATGTTGTGGAACATCTGTGCGGTAAGTTCGTATAACTGGAATACGAACGATCATTCCTTCACTTGCCTGTCTTTTTTGAAGAAGTCCAAACTGCCTTTTAGTTGGGCTCGACTGTCAGCTGTTCTGTTCTAGAAAATCAATCAAAAACCTTCTGGTCAATCTGAATCAAGAATCCAACAATGCTACAATATATTGCATCGCATAACGGCTCTGCCTGTGTTTTTCTGCAGATAGGAGACCTTAATGAGACAAAATCATTCCTGCTGGATGTCTCATGGCCAGAGACGTATCCTGAAACTGCACCTCAGTTATCCTTAGATGCCTTTTTCAACAACCGAATGTAAGTAAGCACATCAAATACAATAAAAGCCACAGCAGTCTTTTGTTGTACCGATATTTCAAACGTGAAACTTGTACCCTTTCTGTGGGCACTTTACAAAAAAACAACAAAAAAATAGATAGAATTGCAGTTCTGTTCAGTTGTCACAAAGCCCAACGGCATAATGCAAATCATGCTAAGCTTTTTAAACAGAGACTATGCATGAAGCAAGGGAGCGCCTATCTTTGTGTTCGCTCCGCAGTCTCAGACTGTTAATCTGATCTTTGTTGAACTTTAGCTCTCCAGAGACCAAGCAGTTAATAATCTCCAAGATGCATGAGCAGGTAGAGGCAAACCTGGGAAGTGCCATGATGTACACTCTGTTTGAGTGGGCCAAAGAGAACCAGGAGATGCTGATGGAGAATCACCAGCCTGTAGTGTCTGCTGTGGTCAGTGCAACAATACAGCTGCTGTCCAACACGACATTTAAAGAGATCATGCTGTTTAACGTTAAGCCAAATTCAATTTCCTGAACCGTTTCATTTAGACCCTGACTTCTACCAGCGATGTGAACAGTCCAGTCTCCTCCGGTAAGAAAAAGGAGAAGAAAGAACAGCTCACAAAGGCACAGAAAAGGAAAATGATAGGAAGAACTGGTAGGCCTTCATATTTCTGGATCCATAAAGACATTTCACGTTAAACAAGAGAGTTCGTCACGACAAGATTTTATGTTGGCTTGACAAAGACGGTCTGAAAGTTTGAAACTGCTTCATAAGGGTGAAGATAGTTGAAAGACAAACAGACAGACAGTTATTGGTAGAAAGATAGTTGACAATTAGATGGAGTGAGGGTGTTGGTAGTAGAAAGAGAAGGAGTGAGACAGTGATGCAGGTAGATTGATAGAAATATGGAGAGAGTGTCTGTGTGTGCTTCTGGTAGATGGATGGAGAGATTGTATGGCATTGATAGAGACAGATGAAGTGAGAGTCTTTGTTACAGGTACATTGACAGTGAGAGGGAGAGAAGAAGGGCTTCAGGCCTTGTTCACACAGGTGTTGGGGAGTTTTGACAGTTGGAGTTAGAAATCCAGAGTAGGGCTGCAACTAATGATTATTTTCATAATATATTAATCGGCCGATTATTATTATTATTATTTTCGCTTAATCGGATGGGGGGGGGGGCAAAATTGCAATACCCTTTTATTAAAATTTAAAATAAAATCCACAAACTGGGTGTTACAAATATATACTTCAGACTGGTAATTAATCTACACCTAAATTTATAATAATAATAAAAAAAAATCGATAATGAGATTCGACAATGATTTTCATAGTCGATTATTATCAATTAGCTGTTGCAGCTCTAATCTTCAACATTCCATCAATGTAAGTCTATGGGAGTTTTGGTGATCATCTGCTATGGGAAAACCATCTGTCCGGACAGTTAAAAAACAAGCAGAAAAAGTATGATGAGATGGAATAGCCCGAAGGACTGTGCTGACTTTGTGAATGCGGCCTGAAAGGTTTACGAGTTATAACAGTCCAGATGTTCCAATGGAAATCAGTGGGAATTTTGGCTATTTTGAGCTTCCGTAATGGGAACACTGCAGTTCCAATCAGCTTTAGGAGGAGTAGCATTTAGAAATTTTGGGTCTCAGAAGAGTAATTATAAGTTTAAACAGCAGAACTTTGTCAAGCCAACATAATTATTTACATCTTACATTACCAATGGAAGATGTGTAATCCAAATGCATTAATTTGATTTTATATTTTATTGAACAGATAACAAAGGTGAATTGCCCAGAGGTTGGAACTGGGTTGACGTTATCAAGGTAATTTGATCGCTATAAACTTATATCATGAGGGAATGAGTTATGGATTAAAAACGAACCTGCTGATGTGTGGTGTTTTCTCTTGTTTGTATACTGCTGGTTTCTTCCTCTTTCAAACAGCATGTGAGTATGCTTTTAAATGTATTTTTTTTAAATAACAAATATACATCAGTGCTAGTGTTTCTTGATGCTTTCACACTGACACGTGTTTAATGGCTAATTTCTATGACAGCTGAGCAAAACAGGAGGAAAAGAGGATGGCTAAAGGAACCGCTCCTGAACATCACATATTGAAGGAGAGCCAGATGGACTGATGGACAAGGAAAGTCTGCCGTGACTTGTTTTTAAAGAAAGTTGAAATGAGATAAACTGATGAAGCTGCTGTTTGTTTGTGATGCTGAGGCACATGACATGAGCATAAAATATATCCTCTGCCAATTAATACCTCCTTGTAGATTCACAAAAGTGACCGCAACAACGCACACGCTGTGCGAACAACAGAAACGCAACAAAGTGTGTCAAAAAAGAGTGTACCGAGGGCAGACTCTGCTCCTGTGTCTTCATATTATGGGGCTTTTTTGACGCAGTTACAGGTCAACTAAACAACCGATTGATTTGTATTGAACAGAGTGTGTGTACAAAATGGCAACATTGATAGTTTATGGAGCATTGTGGTTTGATCAGGTGAACCTCGGTTTGTATTTGTACAAGTTTTTAACCTGTTTTTTCTTCTTTCTGTTATTTATTGTGCATATTTTTTGACACAATATAAAAATCTTTTTTTGAAGGTTTAACGTGTGTCTGTACTTATTTTATGTGAAGAGCAAAGAGATTGAGTGTTTTATTAAAATGCAGGTTATAATGTTTTGATTTTGGTCATTAGATGTGTCGCATATTTTTGCAAAAAAAAATCTAAATGTCCTACTATATGAAGGAAAAGTATAATCTAAAAAGTTACAAGTTTACAGCAAGAGTGTCGAGTTATACAGTTAGCACTAATTGCCCAATGCAGTTGTTTTCAGGCCCCTTTAATAGCAAAACCTGTACATCTGTACATTCATGCAAAAATCCAACCAGCCAATCATGTGGCAGTAGCACAATGCATACATTCATTGATCATGTAGATACAGGGCAAGAGCTTCAGTTAATGTTCACATCAAACATCAGAATGGGGAAAAGTGTGATCTCTGTGATGTTGACCGTGGCAGGGTTGTTGGTGCCAGATGGACTGATTCGAGTATTTCAGAAACTGAAAAACTGACTTTTTCATGCATAACAGTCTCTAGAGTTTACACAGAATGGTGAAAATAAAACATTCAATGAGCTGCAGTTCTGCAGGCAAAACACCCTGTTGTTTGAGACAGGTCAGACTGGTTCCCACTTACAGACAGGCTATAGAAACTTGTGGTTTTCCATTTCTTCCCAAAAAACAACACTGCCAGTAGGTGAGTGGGGTTATACTAAATTGCCCCTAGGTGAATGAGTGTAGATTGGCACCCTGTCTAGGGTGTACCCCGCCTTGTGCCCGATGCTCCCTAGGATAAGCTCCAGGTTTCCCCGTGACCCTGAAAAGGATAAGCGGTATAGAAGATGGGTGGATGAATGAGTGTATGTGTTAATGTTACCATGTGATGGCCCCATCATGGGTGTATTCCTGCCTCACTGTTCCCAGGAAAGGCCTTGGGTCCACCATGACCAGGAAAAAGCACTTAATGAATATGAAAGAATGAGTTTAGTTTAGTTTATACTTTATTGTCCTTTTGCAAGGAAATTCATCTTCTGACTCTGAAGCTGCACAAACACAACAGATAGCAACAACAGCTGACACAGACATCATAAACAAATAAATAAAAACATTAAAAAGAGAACCATTTTAGATACAGTATATTTACAACTACATCTTTCTGTTTAAAATATTAAGCAGCACTGGTACAGGCAGTGGTAGCTCAGTGGTTAAGATGTTACATTACTGCCAGGAAGGTCATGAGTTCAAATCCCAACTCCACCAAACTGCCACTGTTGGGCCTTTGTGCAAGGCCATTAACCCTCAGGTGTATAAATGAGATAAGTGTAAGTTGCTCTGGATAAGGGTGTGGGCCAAATGGTGCAAATGATTTTTTGTAATGGTTGCTTTTGCATAGTGAAACCCTATAACGCTTCCCTTAAGGTAATAATTGATCCATTTTAGATAAAACATGGCTTGAGTCAGTCACTATTCTTTGTGCATTCTTAAAAACCAACTGCTCATATAAGGATTGAAGTGATGTATATTCCCTTACACCCATGATTGTCATAGCAATTTTAACAAGACGAGCAAGCTGTGATTTTTATTGGATAAAAATGTTACCATACCAGGCTTGCTTTCCATAATTTAACAAATCACCCAGAACAGTCTGGTAAAATAAAAGCATAATCCTCTAACTCACACCAAACAACCTAAGCCTCCTTAAAAAAATGCAGTCACTGCTGAAATTTTGAACAGAGATTTTCAGTATGGGCTTCCCAAGTAAATTAACAATCGATGACCACACCCAAGTACTTGTACGTTCCCACCTGATTAATAATGGTGTCATGAATGATAACTGGACTATAATCCAGGGTGGCTGTGGTTCAGGTGGTAGAGCGGGTTGTCCACTAATCGTAGGGTTGGCGGTTCAACTCCTAGCCCACATGACTCCACATACCAAAGTGTCCTTGGACAAGACACTGAACCCCAAGTTGCTCCTGATGGCAAGTTAGTGCCTTGCATGGCAGCTCTGATACCATTGGTGTGTGTGTGTGTGAATGAGACACAGTGTAAAGTGCTTTGGAAAAAAGTGCTTTATAAGTGTAGACCATTTTTAATCACCCAGGCTAATCCTTTCGGGTCCTCTGTATTCCCGACTTTTACAGTAAGGTTATTTGCATCACACCACAGCACAAAATTGCTAATTTCAGAATGATATTCAGATATATCCTGGCCTTTATCTAACAAACTGAGTATTGCAGTGTCATCAGAGTATTTAATGATGTAATTATTCTTGTTTCTACTAAGACAATCATTTGTATATAAAGAAAGGAGAGTGACTTGAAGATGTTCCTGGTATAGGCCCTGGACAAGCAGTGTTCCTGGGTCAACTGTGACCCTGACCAGGATGAAGTGTTTACCGAAGATGAAAGATGGCACACAGTGTCTTGCACAGTGTAGCATGTTTGCCTCACACCTCCAGGGTTGGGGGTTCGATTCCCGGCTCTGCCCTATGTGCGTGGAGTTTGCATGTTCTCCCTGTGCTTCGGGGGTTTCCTTGAGGTACTCTGGTTACGTCCCCCAGTGCAAAGACATGTGCTGTAGGCTGATTGGCATCTCTAAATTGTCCACAGTGTGTGTGAGATTGTGCCCTGTGATGGGTTGGCACCCCGTCCAGGGTTTTCCCCCACCGAGTCCCCTGTAATAAGCTCCAGGATCCCTGCGACCCTGTGTAGGGTTGATGGATGAAGATGAAAGAAACTGTAAAGTGTACATTTAAAGGTGTGTATTTTATAATTGATGATACCAGAGTTAAATCTAATAACTAAGTGTCCCAGAATACCAAGGAATGGTTATGATGTAAAATTCTCCCTTCTGATAAAATTACACTGCATATTTGAGTCTGAAGAAAGCCTGTTTAATTTATTTAAATACACGGTCAGGAAATTATGTCACAAACGCAATATAGTGTACCAGTTTACTTAAATTCACTCTACCGAGCGACTGTTTATTTTCATTTTTAGTTCAAAAAGTTAGTGTTCGACCTGATACGTTATTGTCGTAAACAATCATGATACCGAATAGTGGAGTAGTGCAATGGAATAAAGCGCAATTTGAGACACAGCCAATAAGTGTGCGGTCGCAGCCTGCTTACGTGAAAAGGGGCGGGGCATCAAAGATTTAAATTTTTATATACGGAAAAAAATATATGTATATATTTTTTTCCTCCTACTAGATAGTCATGTAAACTAGTGTAAGACTACAGCATGTAATATGTGATATATATTCTGGTAATATTTTGCTTAAACAGGAAGATATTGTAGTCAAGTCTGCGTTGTTTTGAAAGTTGTACAACATTTCCCATGATTCCCTTCACCCATTCCTTCCACTCCGTTAGCTTGGAAGGAAACGTAATGCACTCTTGAGTTCCATCTACTGTGAGGAGGAATGCGGCTTTTCTCTTTTAGCTCTTGGGTTGTTTTTTACGGAAAAAACTTTTATCGTAATTATTAATCGTGGGTGTATTTGTAAATAACAAATGAACACTCGTGACTGCGAGGAGCTGTCGTTCCAGTCGTGTTTCCGCACACGCAGACGCAGAGACTCACAGCTTCACGTTACAGAGTGGGAAGTTCCTCACAGCGGCTTGACTCAAGAAGAATGAGGAAACACCAGCAAACACCACGCTCCAAGTTTAGCTAGCAGGTAACCACCCGTGTTTAACATCTCTCCGAGTTGTCCGGACCCTGAGCGCGGCGGTTTGGTTCCTCTGAAATTCAGGACTCTTCTCTCAGACCCCATGGCGGAACCTGCAGTGAGCGACAGTGCGTCACGTAAGAAGCTTCATGTTTCCCTCCTGCTACAAGGACCATTAAACAGTCAGGAATCAGGCGTGCGTGTGTGTGTGCTGTAGCTAGAGATCAGATGGAGTAGGTAACGTGTGTGCTAGTAGATAAATACACACGGGTCTAAACACGACTAAATGTGTGTGTTCATGGCCTGGCAGGTAGGATTGGTTCGCCGGGTGATGATCTGAGGTCTACCAGGGGTTCCTAAAAGATGGCCTGACTGTAAAAAGTTTAACTGTAAAACAAAACTTAGGCTTATTATGTTAGTGTACACTAATATTTTGGCTGTTTACTAGAACAAGAGAGTTTTTAATATCTGAATTTTCCAACCATGCAACTCCATTTTTATTAAAAAGTTGAATTGAAATAATTCGACTTGAGATGACTTAATTTAGGGATTTGCCTCACACCTCCAGGGTTGGGGGTTCGATTCCTGCCTCCGCCCTGTGAGAGAAGTGTTTGTATGTTCTCCACGTGCCTCGAGGGGTTCCTCAGGGTACTTTGGTTTCCTCCATTTCCAAATTGTCCGTAGGGTGTGAATGGGTGTTTGTGTGATTGTGCACTGCAGTGGGTTGGCACCCTGTTCAGGGTGTCCCCCACCTTGTGCCCCGAGTCCCCTGGGGTTGGCTCCACGCTCCCCATGACCCTGTGTAGGATAAGCGATACAGGAAATGGATGGATGGATGGATGGATATGACTTAATTGATATGCATAAAACTTTAATAATCGTGCATTATGATTTTCACCACTGTGACATAATTAGAAACCCACAGACCCTTTCCCTGGTTATGCTTCATGTCCCTGAACCCCACTTTGAGAACCGTGGTCGTATAATCACGTCTTCTCAACCATTTTGAAATCCTTTCAAAGGCTTAGACTTTCCAAGTACGCCGTACAATTATCATGTTTAATTTTATGAATGATAGCGCGACTGTTTCCTTATTCATATTCATTTATTTTCAAGCGATTAGAGCTTTCTACTTGTAAATGTTTTAAAGTACATAATTGGACCTTAAGGTCCACTGACGTACTTTGCTCTGAAAGCTAATTAAAGGTACAGATTAAAGTTGCATACTAAAGGTACAAAAGATGTACTCTTGATGGTGCCACCCCAACGACAAGGAAAAGTATAGTTTAGTACGTTTAATTATGAGTGTAAAGTTGCACCTGAGCTCAGCCAGTACTGCTGAGAGCATGTCTCAATACATGTCTTTCTCTGTAATCCACACATTGGTGCTATTCATGCCATTAGAAATTTATATGTATGTGTATATATATGTGTGTATATGTGTATGTATGTATGTTACATATTTCAAGTTGAATATTATTATTATTATTATTGTTTTGAATTTGTATTATACGACCTGAAATTTTAAACCAAAAAGAATCATCAGTTTTGGAGGAAGAGTGATATAAAGTCTTCTTGCAAAGTATCAGATTTTATTTTTATTTTGAAAAATGTTTTTATTTTGAAACGAATTTGAACGTTTAAGTTATGGCTGAGCAATAACTATATAAATATCCATATTGTAATTAATTATATTGCAACTACTGAAATTATACCCTTATATAATCTTAATATTAATAATATTAAATATTCTGTATTATCATATGTACTGTATATGACATTTTAATACAAGCATCTGGATGCACTTAATTTGATGTTCAAAAATTTTAACTTAAATCATTAGAATAGCAGCAAAATCAGTTTTTCTGATTTTTTTTTTGGCAAATGCAGCACTACTATAAGCTGGCGGTTTGGTAGTGAGCCTGTATATTGTGATGCATATTGTGTATTATAGAAATGTCGTTAAATATCGTGCTATGATTTTTATTTTGTCATATTGTACGTCCCTTGCCTTAATGAACTCAAAGACTGAATGTTTTTATTTATTTATTTATTATTATTATTATTTTTTTATAAATTTCTTTTTTTGGATACTGACTGTTTGAATTTCAAATGTTTAATTATATATCATCCTGTGAGAAATCAGAGATGGTCAGATTTTAGGTTATTCCTTTACATAATCTTAAAATACCATTTAAATTCAAAATTCTATCATAGAACCAGAGATAAAATGACTTATTCGAAGTTCTTTTTAGTTTATATATAAACTGAATTGCCAGTGAATATATAGACTATAACCCTGTGTGTGTTTGGGTTTGTGTGTGTGTGTGTATATATATATATAAGTATTTACATCCCTGAGAACGCATATGTGAAATGTGTGTATAGTGTATTTTTATGTAGACTTTCTTCCAGAACACCACATTTCTGCATGCTTACTGATTTTTCCAAGGACATATCCTGTATAATACAGTACATTGTACACATGGATATAGAAAATATTCATGTGTTCACTTCCAGACATAGAAGTGTCTTAATATAATACAGTACTGTATTATAATAAAGTAGGAAACCTGATCCTGCCAGAACTGAAGGAAGAGGCCGATACTTATCCTAAAGGAGCCTACCCTTTGAAGCTTTCATATCGTGTAAGGTCCAACTTCTGGTTTTCCTCTGACGTCTTTATATTCGGCTGGCATCCCTTCAGCTGCTGACAAGATAACTTGTCTAAACTGCTGACATTTTCATTATTTACACCGATGACTTTTCACAAGGTGGAGAGAAGGGACAACGTCCTTGTTTCCTGACTAAGCAGAATATGCCGTTCTATTTCGGCTCGAATGTCAAACCCAGGCTTGCGTAATAATGTTTAATTAATTCAGCAAGCTAAAAACTGTAACTGTGCTTAATTGTTCAGCTCTAGGGAAACCTAATTCCTGTTTTAGTGTGACATATTTTAAGACCCCAGATTGATTTCTGTTTCTTAGTATCGCTCTGCTTGGCTGCAGTTGAAGGTCACAGCTCAGAGGGATGTCAGGCATTCTGTCCAGCCTCTAATAATTTAAGCCATGTCTTGCACAACCATTCTCTTCATACACTAGGTACCGAGAAGTGTACACATAGACGGATGTTAAAGCCCTGTCTGAGCTATAACTGTGCAGTAACACACACACACACTTGTTCAAATAAGCATTTTGTGCTGCTGCAGTGTCAGATAATGCTTAACAAAACACTTATTGTTGGTGGGTTCATCTGACTGACTAGACTGTTATGGGAATGTAGCGTGTGACCAAAAACTAAGCAGTCGTACTTGACGGTGCCTTACATACATAGTGCTTATCTCTTGACACCTAAAGCGAATGACCACTTATCCATAATGAAAGTATATAGTACAGGAATTCCTGGCTTCAGACACCGACCCTGAGTTCACACTAATGAGTCACCGATACCTCTCCTAGTTTGTCTCCTGTGGGATATATATCAGCTGCAGTTATAAGCTTTTCGTGCTCCAGACACTAACAATTTAACAATCTAACTCAGATTGTGTGATATCTCATGCCATAGGATTGTCTGGGGAAAATCATTTGGATTTGTCAGAAATAATTTGCAGAAAAACAAGAAAGTCCTCAAAATAAATGATGCTTGCTGCTGCTGCCAGATTGTGACCATGTGATGCATTTTATTCATTTTCAAAGGAAATGATTAGTCAGTTGTCATTTATTTTGCTTTCTAGAGAAAGAGAGAGAGTGTTTGTATTTGTGCATTTACTGTATCTGTGTGAGTAATAAATCTCTGGGATTAACAGTGTTATCTAACTAAAGAGCAGGCAGGGGAAAGATTCACATTGCATTTCAGTACTACTGTAAAGATAGCCTTAATGATTTGTTGCCCTTTTGGGTGAATTTCATTCAACGCCTTAATGGCCATTCTAATAATTCTCAGCATAAGGGAGCTAAACCTCAGGTTTTAAAAGGCTGAAAGATTGAGTAAATATCATGAGTATAGATTTTCGGAGCAGAACTTGGCCAGAAGACCTTGTGATCTGATTCAGTTTCCTATTAAAATCAGATGAAGCTGTTTAATGTCTAATAGATGCAATACAATACTTGATATTTTAAAACTAAATTTAAAAATGTTTTTTTTTTGTGGCAAAGCCTGAATGTTCTTTTACGTAGCTGCCTTCCATTACAGAACGTGTGATTCCAGATGCTGCTTTCTTCCTTTCCCCTGCTAGATAGTTGGAACTGTCATGACTGAACATAGTCAGGAGAGTGTGTTAAACAGTACTGGAAAACAAGGTTGGTGGAAGAGTATTCTAATGAACCTGATGTTTCCCAGTGTGGGATGAAATCCATTCAGTTTAGAAACCTTAGAGAAAAATTGAAATGTAAAAAATAGAGAGAGAAGGCAAGCCAGTACGTGGGCTAGTAGGGATTATTTTGGGTGTGAGTCAGCAGTGTTCAATTCTGTCAACACCCTGCTCACGCTCATTATCAAATGGCATGATCTGTCTTTGTATATCTCTTACGCACACACTCTGACACACTCTCACACTCTCTCTCTCTCTCTCTCTCTCACTCTCACTCTCTCGACTGGCCAGTATTGGTGTGAGTTACTATATTGCATGTAAACATCAGTCAGTACCTTGGTTGAGCCTGTTACTCTAGTGGAGATGACCATCGTATGCATGCATATCAAACTTGCCATAGTTATTATTAAGTAATTAATGTTCCTACAGTTAGAAAGTTCAGACACTTATTATAGTTAGTAATGTAATGGGTTTCAAATGAAGCTAGTCATACTTATCTGTTTCTTATAGTTTATTTCCTCAGTTCATTTACATTTAGTGTTGTGAAATGTCCTTGAGACAGGTTAGTTCCTGTTATCACTTATATCAGCCATTATCTGCCTCTTCTTCACCAACTTCTCTTTTTCTTTCTCTTGAAGTTAATCAGATCAAATAACACAGCTTGTCATGGTACCACGGAACCAGAATGTCCTTTGTCTTGTAACAGAAAACTTAACGACGGTTACATAAACAACCGTTTAATGAAACGTACGCTTCATCATATCAGTGATTCCTGCATGGAGGACTATTAGCCCATTCCTCAGTGCAGAACAGCTTCCACTTTGGGATGTTGGTGGGTTTCCTCACATCAACTGCTTGCTTTGGATCCTTCCACAACATTGCTATTGGATTAAGGTCAGGACTTTGACTTGGCCATTTCAAAACATTAATTTTATTCTTCTTTAACCATTCTTTGTAGATGTGCTTAAGGTTGTTGTCTTGCTGCATGACCCACCTTCTTTTGAGATTCAGATCATGGACAGATGTTTTGACATGTTCCTTTAGAATTCAATGGTATCATTCAAAATTCATTGTTCCATCAATGATGGCAAAGTGTCCTGGCCCTGATGCAGCAAAACAGGCCCAAACCATGATACTAGCACCACCATGTTTCACAGATAGGATAAGGTTCTTATGTTGGAATTCCATGCTTTCTGTTCTCCAAACATAGCCCTTCTCACTTAAAAAATTTTCTCAAACAAAATTTTTTTATTTTGGTCTCATCTGTCCACAAAACATTTTTCCAATAGCCTTCTGGCTTGTCCACATGATCTTTAGCAAACTGCAGGCCGGCAGCAATGTTCTTTTTGGAGAGCAGTGGCCTTCTCCTTACATTGGCATTTATTCATTTAGCAGATGCTTTTATCCAAAGAGACTTACAAATGAGGAAATACAAGCAGAAGTAGAATCTTGCACCAGGCACTGCTCGGATTCCAACCCAAGATCTCTTGCTTACTAGAGAGGCACTTTAACCAAATAAGATACAGCGCCTCCTTACAGCTCTGCCATGTACACCATTGTTGTTCAGTGTTCTCCAGATGATGGACTCATGAACATTAACATTAACCAATGTGAGTGAGACCTTTAGTTGCATAGAAGTTACTCTGGGTTCCTTTGTGACCTTGTGGACTATTGCACGTCTTGCACTTGGTGTGATCTTTGTTGGTCAACCACTTCTGGGGAGGGTAGCAATGGTCTTGAATTTCCTCTATTTGTACACAATCTATCTGAGTTCAATCTCTTAGAGATGGTTTTATAACCTTTTCCAGCCTGATGAGCATCAACAACTCTTTTTCTGAGGTTCTTGGCTGTTTTTTGAGTTGCTGGATGAGTCCTTGTTGTGCTTATGGAGAAATTTTGGAAGGTCGGCCACTTCTGGGAAGGTTCACTACTCTGCCGAGTTTTTTCTATTTTGAGAAGATAGCTCTCACTGTGGTTCTTTAGAGTCCCAGAGCCTTTGAGCCCTTTGTAACCCTTCCCAGACTGATGTATTTCAATCACCTTCTTCCTCAGCATTTCTGGAATTTCTTTCAACTTGAGCACAGTGTGTTACAGGGTAAGACCTTTTAACCAACTTCATGCTGTTGAAAAAGTTCTGTTTAAGTGTTGATTTGATTGAACAGGGTTTGCAGTAATCAGGCCTGGTTGTGTCTAGTCCAGCTGAACCCCATTATGAATGCAGTTTCATAGATTTGGGGAATTAGTAACTACAGGGGCAAAGACATGTTCACACAGGCGCAGTTGGAATTAGATTTTTGCTTCAATAAAAAACATTATCATTTAAAAACTGAATTTTGTGTTTACTCAGGTTGCTTTTGTTTTATCTTAGATTTTATTTTAATTTCTGAAACAAATTCAAAATGAAAAAATCAGGATGGGGCAAATCCTTTTATTTATTTATTTATTTATTTATTTATTTATTTATTTTAAACACCACTGTACTTTTGCCACTCACAGATTCTTAATATTGGAGCATTTTCCCTAATAAATAATTTCTAAGTATAATATTTTTGTCTCATTTTTTCTCATTAATTCAGTTCTCTTTGTCTGCTTTTAGGACTTGAAAATCTGATGATGTTTTTGGTCATATTTATGCAGATATATAGAAAATTCTAAAGGGTTCACAAACTTTCAAGGACCACTGTATTCCTCGTGAGGAGGCTTGTTGCACAGTCAGCATTCTAGTTCATCTCAACGGTGTTCAGTGGGGTTGAGGTCAGGCTCTATGCAGGTCACTCAAGTTCTTCCACTCCAAACTTGGCAAACCATGTCTTTAGGAAGCTCACTTTGTGTACAGGGGCATTGTCATGCTGGAACATTTTTGCACCCCTTAGTTCCAGTGAAGGGAAATTGTAATGCTACAGCATACAAAGACATTCTACACAATTCTGTTCTTCAAACTTTGTGGCAACAGTTTGGAGAAGGCCCACATATGGGTGTGATGGTCAGGTGTCCACAAACCTCTGTTTATATAAGTGTATCTTTTATATGTAAAGTACTATATAACATGACTATATGCATTATTTTAAAAGCTGCTTTTACTTTTTAAAGCTGAATGCTAATCTGTACTTTTGTGTTACGACTGTCTCTAGTAAACAAAACAACGGACGCTGGAGGGACGGAGCATGGCAGCTCCACTCACCCTGAGTACATAGCCTTCGGCCTGGTGCCCGTCTTCTTCCTCCTAGGCTTGCTGGGCATGTTAATCTGCCACATATTGAAGAAGAAGGGCTATCGCTGCACCACAGATGCTGAGGAACCTGTTGAGCCTGAGGGAGAGGAGGAGAAACATCTGGAGGACGGAGGTAAGAATGACGTGTTTGGATTTTGTCATACCTGTACAGATGTCACTTCTACAGGACTGCACTGTATGCCTTAATAATAACCACACAGATAGAGGGTTTACCCGTGTCTGTTTTTTTTTCTTTTTTTGGAAAAGGGACAGAATGGCACGTTATCATTTGAATGGAAAATATAGAAAATCTGAGTCCATTAAATATTATATACATATATAATATAATAAAAGGCACAAGCGCTGCATGGTTTGAAGAATGGTTGAGAGTTTCACCTAGTTTAACATGAAACATTGCCAAGTTTTTAAAATCTTAAAAGAGATTTTAATTGAATTGTCATTCTGTATACAGTGATTAGGAACCACTATGAGAATGTCGTATTGACATTGGGAAGGGAGTGGCCAGCTTTGTAATTATGTCTGTAGATTCAGAATCCATATCAGATTATAAAAAAATAGTATTGATTAATCATACACAGACAAAACATTCTGTTTCCTATACTGAAAGAAAAAAATAGGAAAATTTCATTTAAACTAAAGAAAACATGTATAGCTATTTTTGATATTTCAAGTCCTCTAATGTCTAAACTTCCTAACTACTTGGGCCATGGATAAGCAAATACTGGTTAGGCAACCACTCAGAATTAACAACTAAGAAATGAGCTTTCTGAACGTACACACATCACTTCATTGTGATTTGGTATTGACATTTTAATATTCCATATTTTGTTGCTCTGTGAGTGTCCTTCATAGCATATTGGCCCAACATGATATCATGCAACCATACAATATAATCTCCACTACTACCTCAATTTCCACCAGGAAATCATGATCAGCGTTCTCACGTTATGAGGTGAACAGCTTGTAAACCAGCAGGGGAATGCCATGGAGGAGTTGGTGCATGAACTAGTGAGCTTAATCGCCTCTCCTTTTCTTACTTCTTAGAACAATTGTTTCCTTCCTTTTTTCAAGCAGCTGACCAGCTTCTAACATCACACCAAAAACACACGTAGCCTAAAAGGTCTCTATAGAAGTAAAGCCTTCATGGGAAGGTTAAGAAGCTCTGGTTTTTTGGAATTTGTCCTCTAGTGTGAATAGGATTAGTGAGATGAGTAACTGCGATTACAGCTGTTCTGGTATTCCACATTCCGTATTCTTTATTCCGGATTGGTCCATGATAACCAGCCTTAAACCCTGAAAGTCCAGATGATTTGCAGACACTAATTAATGACTTAAAATGGGAAGGTTATTTTTGGTAGACTCTTCCAACGCCTTTAAATACTGGCTCAGCTAGATTAGCCTGTGTGGCTGGTTAGTCATAAGGACAGCTTCCTTTTCACTAGTGTGCATAGGCTCCATAGGAAGGATATGGGTGGAGTGTGTTTACTGTTGTTTATTGTATGCTTGGAAATGTGCACCATTTAAATTTCTGGTAAAATGTTGACTGTGCCCAACATTAGTTCTAACCAGTGTACGTTTACAGTAAACACTACTACACAGGTGAGTAACATGACCCATTAATCATCGTTAGATCTCTGTTCCCATGAAGTGACCAACGGTTCACACAATTTTTTTGTCATTATTGTATTAAAGTTGCTTTTTTGGGGGTTTTTTTCTGGATGATTTTTGACTTTGGTGCATAAAATAGGCTGTGGGACTTTCTTGTGAGATGTTTGACATGCGTGCTTTTCCACAGCTCACAACAGCACTGCATTCTGAGTATTAAATCAGAAAGGATGATGTTTTGCATGACTCCAGGAGTGTGTGCTGCCTTTTATTAAATAAAATAAGCAAAAATGATTGTATAAAATAAACATGATGCATAATCATTAAAAAAAAAAATTCACTCGAACTATATGAAAACCAATGTATCTATACTCAAAATTAAAAAAAAAACGTTAGTAATAAGATATTTTATTATTCACCTATTAGTAATACATCGGGCACAATTTAGGAAGATTAAGAACATTTTTAAATAAGTGCAAACATTGATCAAAATATATAATATATAATATAATATAATATAACTCTGTTGAAGCCTTTAACCATGCCCTGTGCCCCTGTGGTATAAATGAGGTTGAGCTCATGTAAACACATGCAAAATCACATGTAAAATCCCTTTTGTCATACAATACGAGCTTGCAGCACAAAGGAGATAGATGGTTGTTGAAATTACATATCAGATAATGGATATATATAAATGTATATAAGTCATTTAAAAAATTAAGCGTAATTAGTGCTATAAAAAGTTCCTCATGTATGAAACAATTTAAACTGGAACCATGAGCACACTGTCTGCCCCCACAGAGTGAGAAGGATGATGAAGGCTGGCCCAAAGATCTCAGTTTCAGAGTTGCACAGTTTAGTGGTTGTCGTTTTTTCAAAATCACCTGTTAAATGTCAATTTCATAACAACAAGCGGCTTGAAAGTGTTGTAAGACACGAGCTCTTCTTGAGAGGATCTTACGTTTACATTTACGGCATCTTGCAGACGCCCTTATCTAGAGCGACTTATGTTTATCTTATTTATAAATCTGAGCAGTTGAGGGTTAAGGGTGGGTTGAGGGTTAAGGCCCAACAGTGGCAACTAGGCGGTGCTGGGATTTGAACTCATGACATCTTAACTACTGAGCTAGAAAATCAAAATACTTCAAATGAATAAATAAATAAATAAATAAAATAAAACTTTTTGTTCATGCTCATCATCAGGAGGATTGGTGACAATTGGTGCATAGAAGGAAAAGCACCGTATAGCCACTGTAAAATATGGAAGTGGTCCAGTGACACTTTGGTTCAGCACAAAACCCTTAATGTCTCTGCCAGAAGGCATAGACTCAACAAGACGATGTGCTTCCAGAGCAATACGTTAAAGAAACACAAAATCAGTGGCTTTGCAACGACCATCGTTGTCTCCGGATTTGAACCATAATGAAAACCTGTGGTCTGATTTAAAGAGGGAAGTCCACATTCGCAAACCTGAGCATTTAAACTGTTCTGCATAGAGAAAAGAACCAATGTCCCTTTACAAATGACTCTACTCTTGTTAAATGTTACAGAAATAGACTTGGTGCTGTCATTAGAGTAGGCGTCACAAAATGTTAACAAGAAGAATGACAGAAGAGATGGCACTGTTTTATTCATGTTCATCATTCAACCAACTAAGAAGCTAAACAAGTCCAGTACATTGCAGCGATGTTTTCTTTCCCCCAACTAAATTTAAAGCTATTTAGCCCCACTTGGCTTAGCTGAACAGATTGTTCTGGCTTTTTGGAAGTGGTTTAAGTAATGTGCCTGAATAAAAATACTCAGGAATTTCAAAAACGTTGTGAGCAGGTAACTTGTGTCTTCATTGTTGTCAGTAAGTATAGTTCTTTAAATTAATTGTCCAGGATGTTTTCTTGTCTTTTTTTTTTTTCTTCCCCAGCCTAATCTCTAACTAGTGCACCTGTTGCAATTATTACACACGTTTTAACACGTTTCCCTACAGAGTTTTCTCAGTGAACTGAATCACCTATGGAAATACACTATTAAATAACTTCAATTGAAAACCACAAATTATCATAAAATATTCTCAGCTGAAACTGTATCCTTAAGGACAAATTGTACAGGTTTAGAGCATGTTTTACATCAACATTTATTGACTTGCCCGTCAACTGTCCAAAAAGGTTTAGTAGATTAGCTTGAAAATGGTGGAGTATGCCTTCAAGAGTCATTAAATACTATTTGCTGGTCGGTAACCCCAAAAATGCATTGAAATGGGGCGTGGACAAGTGAGACACTAAAGATTCTAAATCACTCTTTTCATTTAAATTTACAAACATCAGTCAGTATCATTTAATTTAGTTACTTGCGTAAAGTGACAATCAATTTTCAAAATGAGTTTTATATTACAGATGTATTATAAAAAATGTACAAAACTGTTCACAAGTGTTAAGAACATGTTGACCTCAAATCCTGCTACCAGATAGAATTCTCACAACTGTTTTTCTTACTACTGTAATGTGTAATATGTGTGTATGTCATGACATGTCCTACTCGACAGGCCTGGCCTTTTTCTGAAGTGTTATGTGTTTGTAGTTAAGAATTGTGCAGAATCCACACAAGTATCCACATGTACTACTACATTTTATATGATAAAAAAATTGACCGATCATATCACTTTTTGTTAGGTTTCAGTATCGGAAAAGGAAAAAGTAGTATTGTGCCATCTCTATTTTTGGTGTATTTGTTTTTCCATTTTATTTAGAGATTTACAACGAGAAGCCATAACATTAAAACCACTGACAGGATACGTGAATAACAGTGATTATCTCATTACACTGGCACCTGTCAAGGGGTGGGATATATTAGGCAGCATATAAACACTCAGTTCTCGAAGTTGGAAGCAGAAAAAATGGGCAAGAGTAAGGAGCCGAGCGACTTTGACAAGGGCCAAATCGTGCTGGCTAGACGACTGGCACACATCTCCAAAACAGCAGGTCTTGTTAGTACCTACCAAAAGTAGTCCAAGGCAGTAACTGGCGACAGAGTCATGGGCACCCAAGGCGAGTGAAGTCTAGCCTGTCTGGTCCAATCCAACAGAAGAGCTACTGAAAAAGTTCATGCTGTCTATGACCCACTACATCCACACTCGACCACGCCCCTGCCGCCACCATCGCATGTACTATGCATAGTCCAAAACGTTACAGTGCAAAATAAACAACAAATAAGATTCCCATGCCTCGACAGCTCAGAGCTGTTTTGGCAGGTGGTTTTAAAGTTATGGCTAATCAGTGTATTTATTCTGTAATTAATCAGCTACAAGATCTCCTTTGTTATATGCAGTATCACTCAGAGAGTGCAGAACACTGTTTGTTTGTTTTAGAAAATACCTGCTACACAACACTGTCCAGCACCCAAATGCTGCTTTCTGAACTGCGTCATGCAGACACCTGTCTGACTAATGCGTCCTGTCGTGAGCCTCATCCGCTCTCCTACAGATTAAATAAAGCATTTTTTGTAACTTAAACCTGTATAGCATGACTTCCTCGTCTCTTTTGAGCTTTCATCACATACTCACTTGATCTCTTTTGAATGAACCCATAGTCTCATTCTCTCTTGTTTCTTTCTTTGTCTCTCTGTCTTTGCAGATATCAATGACACCTACAGCGAGGGCAACACAGACACTGTGGGCCAGATCGTTCACTACATCATGTCAAACGAAGGTAGGAGGGGGGGTGAATGAATAAATACACATTGCACTGAATCAGCCTGTTGTGCTCCAGCCAGCAGAGTGAGAGAGGAAGAGTGTGAAGTGTGCCTTGTACACTTCATAGAGTACAGAGGATTTAAACTAATATTCCAGCACTCGCTGTCACATCTGTAGCATATGTGCAATTATCATAGACACTCATTTCTACATGTTTCAGAGAAAAGAACAAACAAATCTGGGCCATTGTGTGTAGAAAGGTTTGAGGAACAAAATAGACATGCCTAAAAAAATTCTTAGTTAAATGCCAAAAGCGAAAATGTGTTATAAAAGTTGTCAGAGTAACTTGACATAGGAATTAATCCTAGGAGTAAATTTTATGCATTGCCATAAATTGACTAGCCTACACCCTGTTTCTGTAGATGAGCCAATAGAAGTGCAGAGTTAGTATCTGATGTTTACATGGGGAAAAATGGAGGAAATAATTATGAATAGATTTGGGTTCAATCTGACCAGTCAGAACAAGAAAATGGTTTTCCACGAGATGGTGGCAGTGAAAAATACCTCATATCCAGTCATATTACAGACGAGCGCTACCTTGATGCTTATTTCCACATAAGATGATACAATCAGTTGTTATACATGAAGAAATTGACCTCAGTATTGGTTTTGTCACAGGCGGCGGTGTATTAATTTGCTGAAGTTGCTCGTTCTGCGACCCGGCACTGCAGCCGAGTGGTATCCGAGCGCTCCTGAAACTATTACAGCACGTTCTGTGTCTATTCGTATTTACAGTACGCAAGTAGAATTTTGTGCCTTTATGCTCCTGAGATCAGATGAACAGAGCAGCCAGATAACCACATGTGGCCTAACCCAAACGGTCTGCGTTTATTACATTTGTTTCTTATAGTGATGCAAGAGATTATTAATGTAATATAATATAATAACATATAATAACACACAGACTGTGTGGGGCATGCCAGGGTGCACTATTTTCATATAGAGTGTGTTATTCCACTTAAATGACATAGACATTCCCTTACAAGCCCCAACCCAGTAAGGACTTGCTTATTTAAGTGTATTCTTCAGGCTAAAGCATTTTTGTACATTACTCCCTTTCTTACGCGTAAGTATAAGCATAAATCTTCTGAGTTCTAAGAATTATTTAGCAAGACCAAAATCTTCCTCTGGGAGGCTTTATGCATACCAGCCCTTTATACAAAAGGAAGTCAGTTCTTGCATTCCCTCAATTATCATTTATAGAGAGGAAAAAATTATTGTATTGCAATATCCATGTGCAATCTGGTGTAAACAGGGGCATTTCAGTGTATACATCCATGTTAGTAACACACAAATTATTACATCTAAGTTGTCCCATCTCGCAAAGGACAAATTGTACACATTTTAGAACTTTGCGTACAAATAGTTTTGACTGAATAGTTTGTGAAAGACTTTTATAAAAACATTTACTGAGAGAATCAGTGTCTGCCATTCGAGCTCCATTCAGACTGAGTTTACTGACTAGCAGGCTTGCTGTCCTTTTCTAAGTAGAGGGAAATAGGTTGCGATTCCTGTTGATGGGAATCACACGGTAAACATTAACTGTCAGTATACAGCAGATTGTAAAGTTTGAATGGCTATATTCTCATATTCATTTTACATCAAGTTAAACAAAAAAAAAAACTCTGACGAGTTTCTCGTATTAATGTTAGCCGCTGTTATTTGTTTTGGTTCTATAAAAATGATGACTTGTTAAATGATTGTCATATAGATTTTATAAACAGTGACAGCTGGGAGATGCGGTGCGGCCTATTATACACGGTCGTGGATCTTTGTCTTTGGTGGAAGCTGAATTGAAAACAAATGTCAGGGGATGCAGCCAAAGCCACGAGCACTCTATGGGTGTGGGGGGTGCGCATGTGTGATGTCTGGCTTTTAAATGAACATGGCAGCATTGATCACATTTTAATAAACATGTTCGGACACTGCCAGATCGTTAGGTCGCCATTGACCACAACACATTATGACACATTGTAGGACCGCCAGTCTTAACTCATGACCAAAGACTTCTTTTACAATGTGTGATATTTATTTATTTATTTATTTATGTCTTCAACAGCAGAATCAGGTGGAAAATCTTGAAGTGTAAACCCAACCTAAAACATCTTCGTGAAAGTTTAACAGTAATAAGAAGTGAAACATTCAGTACACTGTAAACAGGGTAAAATGTCCAATTCATGGAAACTGATGCAGTTGTAAAAGCTTTCAAAATGGTTTGTGAAACATCGTTAAATTAACTGTAAATATGCAGACAGTGATTCCAAATCAGACGACTCAATTTGCTATATTTATTGCATTGGGAGAAACCTATGCATGGGTCAAGGATACTGCAGTAACTGCTAATGCTTTCAATTTTCCCTTTCTAGAGACTACTGAATGTCTTAAACTAACTATTCACGTCACCCTCCCTGTTTTAGTGCTTCTCTCATTTTGCTGTATATCAATAAAACCTGAACATTCTCACGATACAGAAGGCAGCTTAGGTTTCATGCTTGTTAAAATTCTGACCGCCATAATAAAGTTTAAAATACCATAATTCCAGGAAGATGAGTGTTTGTCTTTCCCTGCTTTTACAGATAACAGATACACACAGATTTTCTCAAATGAAGGCTTACTTAAAAAATTCATTGCTCATAAAAACACGAGTACATCACCAGCCTCCCACTGGCATGAGTAATGTACTTCTGTGCCGACAGAAAGGGAAACGATTCATGTGAGCTGATCATGGTTAAGAAATATTTTTTTCTGAAAAGTACTTGGGGTTCCTGTTCTTTTTCTCCGTCTCAATTGACCTTTTATTATTTTTTAAAAAAAAATCACTGTAAAACTTTACATCATTCTAAGGTTACAGTACATCTCACCTGATGCTACTTGCAGTAGTGCTGTTTGTTTTTGTTTGATTGTTTTTTTGGTAGGGTCTTTTGCTGAATCAAGGGTCTTTTGCTGACTCAGTGATCAGAAATGGATCAGAAAGGCTACGTCTAGATGGACCATTTTGTAGAGAGTAGCCTAATGGTGGGCAAACATGTAGTTCCACGGGCCACCTAGGTTGTTTTTGTTTTTTTTGTTTGTTTGTTTTTATGGGCCAGCTACCACTAGTTTGGAATCTCTTGCAAGTATTTTGTTTGGTAGGTATATTTTGGCTGAGGTATTTTGCATGTGCATACACATTTCTGCCGACTCAAACTAGTATTGCGCTTGTCTGCCATCTAGTGGTGAGAATAATGCATGTAAGATTAGAATAACAGCAAACAAGGTGGAAAATGGAAAATATTGACCAAGATATTTTTGACCACAAGACCTGTCTAAACTGGCTGGCTGTATTCCCCCCCCCCCATATCTGATATCTGGTACACAGGATGTAAATGGCAGAGGCTATGTGTTCTCATGCTACATGCAGGTAAAGCCCAGTTTCACTGTGTTCACCAGCGGTTTCAGGAACTGTTTCTCTTTTAAAGGTCCAGACGTTGGTTCATGTGTCTCATTCAAAATAAAAACTTTGACGTAATGAATGCAGGCACACGCTGATGTTCTTCAGCAAGGTCTGCGTGTTCTGTGTAAATCAGTGACAACATTGTCTATAGTAAACTGTTTTCTATTCTTGATCTCCATTCAAAAGCAAAGCACAGGAATGAGCCAGGGCGTCCTCGAAGGTTGAAAGCAGGTTAGAAAAGAAGGATTCAGAATGAAAGAGCGAGTGGGTGATTAAAGAAAAAAAAACAACAACAACTAGATAACCTGGGTATGATTATGGAAAAGCATGTGAAGAAGCTTATTGTTCTAACTTGATCAGTTTTTAAAAGTCAAATGTTGTCTATTTGTCCACAGTTTCAATATCTCTTTCACTCTCTTTCTCTCTCCCTCTCTCTCCCCCCTCCCCCCTCTCTCCCCCCCCCCTCCTCTCTCTCTCCCCCCCTCTGTCTCCCCCTCTCCCCCTCCCTCCCTTAGCTAACACAGATGCCCTGAAGGCCATGGTTACTGAGAACAGCATAGACTCTGATGGGTAAGATACATTATTTGTTACAAAACTTCAATTTTTACAATGTATTCAGTATGGGGAGCTACACACATGTTTTCTGGTGATCTCTAGAAGGGTGAGCTTCAGAAATATTGGCACCCTTCAAAGGAATGGGCAAAAGATACTGTATAAAATAAACATTGCACAAAAAATTTATAGTGAAAATACTTACTCTCATAAAAATCACATTAATGTTAATTTTGCTAAACCCTTCAGGAATATTAAAAATAAACCTATACAAATTCAAGTCATCCATTGTTGCCTTTAGCCAAATATGAGGATTCACACCCAGCACTATGGAGAAAAAAGAGCTTTTAGTACGAAAGTGACAAATGGCTGTTGACCGGCCCAAGTCAGATAATGGGCATGAAAAGCAGTTAAACATACCATTAAGCATGATTAGGGCAAATATAAAAGTGTGGAAAAATGTAAAAGTTTGCTGAGAAGACGACACATCAGCATACTGATGCACTATATGGCCAAAGGTTTGTGGAAACCTGACCATCGGTCATATGTGTGTTTTCACTAAACTGTTCCCCCAAAGTGAGAAGCACACAGTTGTATAGAATATCTTTGTATGCTGTAGCAGTACAATTTCCTTTCACTGGAACTAAGAGACCCAAACCTGTTCCAGCATGACAATGCCCCTGTACACAAATCGAGCTCCATGAAGACATGGTTTGCCAAGGTTGAAGTGGAAGAACTCAAGTGACCCGTCACAGAGCCATGATCTCAGCCCCACTGAACACTTCTTGGATGAACTAGAACGCTGACTGAGCCCCAGGCCTCCTCACCCAACATCAGTGCCTGACCTCACTAATGCTCTTGTGAATGAATGAACACAAATCTCTACAGCCACGCACCGAACTTTAGTGGAAATCCTTCTCAGAAGTGTGGAGGCTGTTGGAGCAGCAAAAGGTGGGGAACCGACTCCATAATAATGCCCATGGCTTTGGAATAGGATTCAGAAAGCAAGTATGCACGCAATGGTCAGGTGTCCACAAACCTTTGGTCATATTGTGTACCTCGCACGGTGAGGAGAGTGTTAAGGGAGACGAGAGAGAGATCAAATTGGACAATTAACCCATGTTGTCATGTTGTACAGTCAGCTATTTCACTCAGTGTCCATAACAAGCTATTTGAAAAGGGTTGAATGAAAACTTAGTCCTGTTCTTTTTAGAGAAGGCTTCAGCAAATATCAGCCGTAAGGGCACCCGTAAAATTGGAACTAATGTTTTGCAGCAAAAAAATTTTCTGTAGTTATGAAAACCAGTTTAACATTATTTTTAATCTCAAAATATCAATTGTTGAATGTGTTATTTATTTTACTGTGCATATTGTTATTTTGACTCAATTTCATGAAGCAAAACAATAATCCTGTAGCTGTCTGGTATGGAGAAAACTCAACTGAGATGATTTTTGACAGCTGAGCTCCTTTTAGGTTTTAGCATTTGATGAATGAAGGTTGATACCACAAGGTGGCAGTGTAGACTTTCAAATAAATTGTCACCCCGCTTCACTAGATCTGTATACCCGTAAACTCAGTGTATGTGAATATTTATTTATGTACACTGATTGGTGTCCATATTAATATTTTACTGTACAGTGTGTATGGTTTACTGTACCAGTGTGATAAAAGCCAAAATGCATAAGACCTCCTTTACGTATATTAAGATGAATAAAATGGTGGGGTCTGTAGCATTGTTCAGTTTAACATTACAGAACTGTTTCTGGGTAAATGTAGCCTATTCAGTGGTGCATCCACTCACGAAATAGCCGCTCTGTCGTGTGTATAGCTCAACTTTCTGACACCAAATCGTGGGCATGAAAGTTTGTGTTTGTTTGTTTTCATTCAGCACTTCAGCCTTGATGTTATGAATGCACTCATATTTTTTTTTCCAATAAGTCCATGCGATGTAAGATTTAGCGAAAGCCTCTCTTCCACAATACAAGGTCTTCACTCCATTCATAAGGGAAACATAAGAGCGAGCCGGTGTGTCCTTGAGGAGTGAATGCAGGCTCAGTGTGAGAGGAGAAATCTCATACATGAAAAAATGAGAAGGAAAAAAAAAAGCCCACAGATGAGCTGGATAAGAAGCCGGGAATGCTTGTGGAGTATCAGAATAACACCGCAGTAGGGAGGATGGCTTAATGATGGCAGCTGTGGAGACAGGGAATGAGGGAAGACGTATCATTAGGAGTCAAAGCAGCCAGAGAGAATTAATGATTGACATGGTGGAAGAGCGTATGGATGAGTGGAAGGGACAGATTAGTTGCAGGCTGGAGTATTTCGGCGCAGTGACGTCGGACAGCGTGCTCTGGTTTCCTGACTTGGCTGTTGGGCACAGTGCCAGAGGAACACTTAGAGCAGCAGCTGGGAGGAGCCAGAGGCCTGTGCTAGCTAGACAAGGCAGGGCCAAGATTGGCGTGAGAGTTGATTGACAGATTGAGAAAAGAGTCGGGTATGATTTTCCTGGACGTGCGTAGAAAGAAATGGTTTCTAAATGTTATGTTCTAAAAGTGCTTTGAATAAATCATTGTTAGTTTGAATGTCTCAGTCTTCAGCTTTTCAGTTCCTTCTTTTATAAACCATGCCAACCTTTAGATAGACACATACCTCCCTGCTGGTGTGTAGGTGTTTGAATTCAAAAAGGCTGTAAAAGCCTGTCTGTGCCACGTCTTTTATTCCCTCTCTCATCCTTCCTGCAGATGGTAATTTACATAACGTCTCTGTCCTGATCTAACCCCGCCTTTTTAACATGACATGTTGCGCACCCTCAGTGGTGACCCGTATAGTGAAACAGAGACCGGTCAATGGGACGCTGCCACTGAGGTACAGTTCCCCCTTGTTCGTGTGGGTTATATCTGCTTTTCTCCCACCTCCAAAATACGTCACATTAGGTGGACTGACTATGTTTAATGGCTGTAGGTGTGAATGAGTGTGTACTGTACATGGTGCCCTGGGACTGAATGGCGTCCCATACAGGGTGTCACACCCAGTGTTCCTGGAACAAGTTCTGGATCCAACACCAGGATAAAGCGCTTACTGAATATAAATGAATGAAACAAAACAAACCCAAATAATTCGAAAAGATTATGTAAACAGTACATTTGCCAGGAAAATATTTTACTGAATTATTCAGTGATGCTAGAAAACTCTTGGTTTTGGTCAGAAAAACCAAGGGGAAAAACTGACGATATAGTAAAGAAATATTACTAGCAGTAACACACTAATATGTGTCCTCAATGGGGGAAAAAAATGAGCTGAAGCAAAACAAATACAATCTCAGGTTCTTATGATCTCTCTCATAATGTCTTTTCTCCATCTAGTCTCTTACTGTTTGATATTTTGTCTGTTTGTAGAGCTCCTATAACACCTACCACACCAGCTCCTGCATCCCCTACGAGCCCCGTGTCACCCGGAGCTCCTGCCGCAGCAGCCAAACACACCTGTAACCACCTTCACACCATTGGAGGAGTTATGGGGCACAACAATACGTGTCACCGCTGCAATCAAAAGAAATGGCCCCTCATGCGGCGCGGCTCGAACAGGAAAGTGGAGCGCCGCTCACATGCCGGAGAGGTCACCGTGCTGGCAGTTGGCAGGTGTGTGTTCGACTGTGTGTGACTGGGAAAGTAACCTGTGGTGGTTATACAGTCATTATAGCCCCTCCTACCATACAAGGCATTCTTTAACAACTTGCAACTCTATCCTGTGACTGCATTATCATGACCAAAATCACACCATGTAAAGCAGCCTTTAGAGTGTTTGGTGAGGTTATGTGCCACGAACAAGGAAGTTCATTGATTTTTCTTGATTTCTGTTCCTGGTGTGCGTCATCTGGTCTTGCACGGACGTACAGACACATGCAAATATTCTAAGCAGGTGCCTGTGTGTTTGTTACGACACACTGACTGACACGTTGACATTTTGGTGTGTGCACATTTAACGATTACTTTAGATCAATTATGTCGCATGGACGTGTGTCTGCGTCTCTGCGTCTGTCTGTGTGTATGAGGGCATCGCTCATTCTTGTGTGCTCTCCGAAGGGGAGTCTGTGTTTTGAATGCTAATCGAGCATTTCCTCATTCATCCATTGTGATAAATGAGAGTTTATGTCAGGGTCACCCTAACCCATGTTCATTTGTGGGGAGATTTTAATTAATTTCCCGATTTTATTTCATTCATTCCTGGATGAACGTTTGTGAACCGAACATGTGGGTAGTTAGTATTCATGTTGTGTGCAAACAGAGATGTATGTGTGTTTTATAGTGTGCTGAATGGCAGACTTAAGAAATTGAGTTGAATTTCAGGTTCCGCGTGACTAAAACTGACCCACGGCCGACCCGGGAAAGACACACCCTGCTGATCACTGAGCCTAACGGCAGTGTCCCTGCCACTCCGGTAAAGACCGAGGCAGCTCCACTGAATAGCAGCACAGATGCCCAGCCTAAGGTGAGCTCCACTAAGAACACACTGCAAACTAATAAACCACGCAGTACACACAGACACGCATTCAGAGAGGGTTGCTATAGAGAAAACTGCAGGGAATCATTGCAGGACATCACCACTGCCTTTGCTTTCTTTCTGTATCTGCCTCTTTATTTTACCACCAACACCATACATATGAGACTTAGTCTAGTGTCTAATTAATTCATTAACCAATCAGTCAAGTAATTAATTAGAAACATTCCAGTCATGTTTAAATTTTCAGGTGGATTTCTCTTAGCTAATAATTCATAAAAAAAAAAGTACTACCACAATATGCAGCCCAAAGGGGATAGTAATTAACCACAGTGTGCTTCATAACACAGTCCAACTAATCTGTAATGAAATTCATTGGCAGTTATTTGTATTATTGAATTTTCTAGATGTGGTCTATTATTTGTTGCGGCCTTATCGTTTATTAGTGAAACTTGAAGTACAAACCCCATTTCTGGAAAAGTTGGGATATTTTCTAAAAACAAAAATCTGCCATTTGTTAATCCTCTCGAACCTTTATTTAACTGATAAAAGTGCGAAGAAACAACGTTTTATGTTTTGGCTGACCAACTTGATTGTATTTTGTAAATATGATCAAAATCTGAATTTGATGCCTGCAACACACACAAACACAAAAAGTTGGGACGGGGCAAAATAAGAGTGAAAAGTTATATATAGAATATTCAAGGTACACCATTTTGAAACACTCCACAATAAGCAGGTGAATTGGTAACAGATGAGGGTATCATGATAGGGTATGTAAGGAATATCCACCAAAGATGGGTCGTGGCTCACCACTTTGTGCCAAACGTCGTGAGAGAATTGTCAATCAGGTCAAAAAGAACATTTCTCAATGCAAGATTGCAAAGAATTTAGGTCTTTCACCATCTACAGTACACAATATCGTGAAAAGATTCAGGGAAGCCTGGAAATCTCGGTCCGTGTAGGGCAAGGCCGAAAACCTCTGTTGAATTTCTCTGACCTTCGAGCCTTCAGATGTCATTGCGTGAGAAACCTCCATGCTACTACAGTAAATACAGGCACATGCACTCAGGGGTACTTTGGAAAACCAGTGTCACTTAACATAGTCCGCCGCTGCATCAAGAAATACAGCCTGAAACTCGATTACGCAAGGAGAAAGCCATGCATCAATTCTATGCAGAAACACCACAGAGTTCTCTGCGCCCGAGCTCATCTCAGATGGACCGAAAGACGGTGGAAACACGTGCTGTACTTAGATGAGTCCACGTTTCAGGTTGTTGTGTTTTTGGGTGGGAAAACGTACGTCAAGTTCTCTGTGCCAAAGACAAAAGGTGCAAAACCCCATATCTGTCATGGTATGGGGGTGCATCAGTTCCCCTGCATGGGTGACTAACATATGTGTGAAAGTACCATTGACACAGCGGCGTATATTGGGAGTTTAGAGAGACATATGCAGCCATCATGGTGGCGTCTTTTCCCGGGAAGTCCACAGTTATCTCAGCAAGACAATGCCAGGCCTCATTCTGCACATGCTACAACAGCGTGTGCTTGACTGGCCTGCCAGCAGTCCAGATCTGTCTCCTATTGAAAATGTACAGCTGAAGTCTTGTATCAAGCAGGAATGGGCAAGAATGCCACTTGCAAAACGGCACCAATGCGTAACCTCAGTTCCCAAACGATTATAAAGTGTAATTAAAAGGAAAGGTGATGTAGCACAGTGGTCAACATGCCTCTGTCCCAACTTATTATTATTTTTTGAGCGTGTTTCAGGCATCAAATTTTAAATTTCTTTATATTTACAAAATGCATTTAAGGTGTCGGTGAAAACTGGAATTGGATTTTTTTAAAATACTTTTCTCAGTTAAATAAAGGTTCAAAAGGTTATCGTATTTTAGAAAATATTTCCGGAAATGGAGTTTGTAGTTTCGCTTCTTATAGACTAATTGATTCAAAAAGTAGGCCTGCTTTCTCCTTACTACTGGGAAATGTATTTTAACTACTAACTGTATTATTTGTACTGACACTGCTACCCAGTACTGGATTAGTCAGTCAGCTCATTTCAACTGAGCTCACCAGCACCACAGTTGGTTATGTTAAAGTAAAAAAAAAAAAAAACACTAAGTCTTTGACTTGTATTTGAATTGAGATTTTGTGAGGACGTGTTGGATCATCTGTATTCGTAACAGACATACTCTAATACGTGTAATTGATTTTAATCATTTGCTATTTTTCTCTCTTTAGGCAGAGGCTGATGATAGAAAGTGATGGTCTGGGCGGAGCAAGGTCTGTTAGTCAAGTATAATCAAGAGAAAATTTTAAACATGTTTTAAACCCAACCACAGCAGAGAGGGAGGAAGTTAACTCCAAGGCTCTAAAGACAAGATGGTGGTAAAAGAATGAAGCAAAGTGACCAGGCCTTTTAATTTGAACGGCAGTATTAGACTCCACGCTCATGCCGCTGGGGTTTGTTTGTGTATCTGGGAAGGGAGGAGGGACGGGCACCAGTTTGTCAGTTATTCCATCAGCATGTCCTTCTCCTCCCTTTATAAACACACTGCATCATTAACCACACACGGAGTCGTTTTGTACATTTTAATGTCTGCGAGCGGATCAATGGTTAATCCACAGTCAAACATACGCTCACATTACATTGTAGACTCCAGAATGGTTATGTGACCCAAGGTCATGTGACTCAATCTACTACTTCCAAGAAAGCAGGGAGTCATTTTTAAGTGCACCCTTCAATTTGTTCACTACAGAGAACCAGAAAACCATCTTGGGTACAAATTTTAACGAAGCACATGTCTGAACGAATCACCTTGTTTGACCCTGCTCCACCTGTCCACCAGATGGCTTACTGTTTGTAGTTCGTTTTATATTTCGCTTTGCCAAACCCTTTGTGCCTTTAACCAGATCAGCGTGATGTTTAATGTAACTTCAGCCAATGTCTCCATGCTGGTATAAAACACTATGGTTAGTGCGCTATACTTTCCCAAATATCTTCCTGAAGCCATATGCAAGAGTATATAATGATGCAAACAAACAAATCCTGCTAAAACCTAAAAAGAAAAAAATCTAGAAAATGATATGGGGAGCTTCTGTGTAAAATATAATACCAATTCACCTGTGCTTTAGGAAAATGTTGCACCAGATCACCCAAACTGCATGGTTTATTTACATTCTATGTACCTGGCTGGTTACCTCATAGAATAAAAAGCACTGTGTTATAATCTAATACAAATAGATAAGGAATACAGTAATACTATTATACTATTTGTCTACTCTCATACTGTTTCGTGTTCCATACATACCAGTTGTTAATGTTTAAAAAAACAAACACACACACATCAGGAAATAAATGGCCTAAATATAGCTACTGTATTGGAGAAAGGCTCTTTGAGATGCTGGGAATCTAGATTCAGTACACTTTAGCCAAACCACATTTGCCAACACTTTTATTATGTGAATTGTATGAGGTGTGTGTCTGTTGGGGGAAAAGGCGGTGAGCGGTGTGTGAATTTTAAGTGTACTCTTGTTCAAATGTTCCCCAAATGAATAAAACATTAATACATTTTGGGGCTTTGTATATCTACAGCAAACGTCGCAATACTTTTCTCAGATAATCACAGATGAGCGTAATTACAGTTACAAAGTTTTATTTTGGCTTGCAAAACAAATGAGTGCCATCTAATTGCATATTATTAGTAAAGCGTATCTATGTAACCTAAGGAGAATATTTCCGAATACAGTTAATCGAAAATGTCTCCATTCAGGTAATGCTTCTTCCAAACCCCCCCCCCAAATCTTCCTAATAAAGAGTGATGGACTATTTAAGCACCGTTGAAAATGAATTCATGTTAGCTAGTCCCTGCTACCTCATTCTTTTAGGATTTTTTAGGTGAAGTACTTCGTGAAATTCAAAGACTGAACTGAACCAAAATAAATTGACTTGTGAATTTAGGAATCAATATTTTAAACCAAACATGTCTAAAATGTAAAGGAATATCGGAAGTCAAATAAATGTTTTGCATTAGATTTAAAAAAAAAGAAAAAAGAAGGCTGTTATAGAACAACTATTGTTTTAATTGTTTTTGTACCTACAGTTTGTATCTATATTAAAATGTGTGAAATTAAAAGTGACGTGTTTGTGATCTTTCTTTTCCATTAAACCCAAGCATTTCCATAATTTGTCACACAAGAGAGCAGTTCTTTTAAATGTAATTTTCTCCGTAAGCACCTGTAATACCGGTCCAGCAGGTTAATCGACTGTGCATTGTGGGTAATATCTAACAGGTGTGTGTTAATAGGTCACCAGAGTGGTACTGATGACCTTGGAAATGAACTCCTTCTCAAAGCACAAACACACAACACATTTCCCTCTTTCTCCGCTTCATTAATTCCTTATTTTAGTTCTTTAGAGAGCGCGGTCCACTCGGCCTGCACGAATTGGAAGAGAATACTTAACCCCGTGCTTCAATATATACATGTATTTCATGGTTTTTATTCCCCTCTCTCATTCTTAGCAATCACTTTGCTGTTTGTTGACATCATGCATATACACTGCCTGGTGTAACAAGAACCTGGCTGATATGTGGAACATGGTGCAGTGTAGAATTTCCATGAAATAAGTATATTTCCCAGACATTCCTTCAGTTTCAGAGTAACTAACGCATGTGTGGAGTTTGCACATGTGGAGGTCATGAATGTTTAACAGGGTGTAATGTATTATTAGACCTTGGTATTTTTGGATCTGTGAATTATTAACCTGCTCCCTCATTGAATACAAGGAACGCTAAACTCTTAGGTGGAGGAAAAAGACAAATCTAAAGAGCGCCTTATAGTACACCTGCGCAATTATTGACGTATAGCTATAAACAAACAAAAAAAATACACCAAGTCTGTTAATATATTACTTTCAACATTTCCTCATGGCATGTCTATTTTAGTGCCATAACCACGAATTAATCGAGGTGGTTAGACAATAGTTCCGTGTAGGGTCTTACTTTCCTAGTAATGGACATGTTCTTTTTCATTTGCAGTTACAGTTTTACCCAAAGCGACTTAGAAATGAGGAAATACAAGCAAAGCGACATTTCAAGCGGAGAACAATACAAGTAGTGCTACCATGCAAGATCTTTAAATTGAGTTCTAGAGAAGCAAAGTTTGCAGAGTAGAGGTGTAAGGTTTTTAAAAATTATTTTATTATTATTTTTTTAGGATAATGTATGGTTGGCATTATAGGGGTTGGTTAGGTGTTCAAGGAAGAGGTCTTTAGCTGTTTTTTGAAGATGGTGACAGATTCTGTGGTCCAGATTGAGGTTGGAAGTTCATTCCACCACTGAGGAACAGTTAGTGTGAAGGTTCTGGAAAGGGACCTTGAGCCACGCTGAGTAGGCACTACAAGGTGTTGGTCGTTAATTTATTGCAGATTGCATGAGGGAACGTAAGCCTTCAGCAGAGTGTTGAAGTAGGAGGGTGCTGTTCCAGACAAGGTCTTGTACGTGAGCATCAAAGCCTTGAATTTGATACGGGCGGCTACAGGAAGCCAGTGGAGGGAGATGAAGAGGGGTGTGACATGGGTCCTTTTGAGCTGGTTGAAGATGACAATATAATTAATTATAATTTTCAAATATAATTTTTGTATTAACTATTTATGCTGGATTCTGAAGATTTTCATGTACTGAAGACTTACACAACAGATCAAATGTTTTACACTTGTTTGTGCTGAAAGAGAAGGAAAAGCAGAATAGGATCACAGCAACTAATTTGACAAAATCACTAATAAAAATAGTTGGCGATGAATTTCATTATCGATTGGTTGGACTGTGTTATGAAGCACGCTGTGCTGCGATACACCACTTGACTTAGACTAAAAACATTAGATGGAAATGATGGAGTGCGTTACAACAGAGAAAATGATTCGCATCACAGAAACATGGCAAGCAGAGTGAGTATTTCACTTGGCAGGACAGACAGAGGATAATTATTTTGCCTTTATTTTTAATTTGTCTGGTTTGAATAAAACAAATCAGGGCCATGCTGTTATCGATTATCTGATAATTGTCTAATGTATTGCAGTTAGTAACCTGTTATTTAACTGAGCCTAGTCAAGAGTTCTGTAGTAGTATTACTTGATTATAATGCTGCAAAGAGATATTTTTTAAATAAATATTTTTGCCGTTTTATAAAAATCAATAGATTAATAAAACAAAAATGTA
Source organism: Ictalurus furcatus (assembly GCF_023375685.1). Lineage (NCBI taxonomy): Eukaryota > Metazoa > Chordata > Actinopteri > Siluriformes > Ictaluridae > Ictalurus > Ictalurus furcatus. The sequence goes on from NC_071261.1 coordinate 21,742,047, forward strand.
CACTATCCTAGTGGTATAGGCGAGTATAAATAGCCGTAGTTAAGTATAATGATACTGAGTATTTATCACATATACATTACAGCACAGTGAAATTCTTTTCTTTGCATATCCCAGGAAGCATAGGAAGTTGGGGTCAGAGCACAGGGTCAGCCATGATACAGCGTATCATGCTGTAGTAGAGAGAGTTAAGGGCCTTACTCAAGGGCCTAACAGTGGCAGCTTGGCAGTGCTGTGGCTTGAACCCCCAACCTTCCAATCAGTAACCCAGAGCCTTAACCGCCAAGCCACCACTGCCTCCATCAAGCCACCACTGCTGCCCTCCCCCCTGCTGACTTTTTTTACATCTTTTTTAGCATTTAAGTAAACAGTAGACTGTGCTCACAATCATGCTCATGTACAGTTGGAGCATCTTGGGTCTATTGCTGTGTGGAAGACTTTTGCGAGAATCTTGCGGTGCATTCCTTAGAAATATTACTAGATTACTAACAATACCAGTCATGATCACAGGCATCGTGCTTTATTATTAAATAAGTGGATCAGATTTTGAATGACAAAAATTGTTTTAAAATACACATCTGTATTTATCTCCTCATGAAAGGCAATAAATATTTATAGATGAAACAGTGAGTGCATTTACATATATACATTTTGCCAAAGAAAATAGTTTTGGCTGTACTATAACATATACATAGTCCATACTTTCAGAATCCTTTGCTACTGAAAGTTTAACTTTCATAAACAGAAAAGCTTATGAAAGTAGCATTTGAAAAAAAAAATATATATATATGGCTGATAATGTAAGATCACATTTACCTGCTAGGTTGAGAAAAGCGTTTTACTGTGCTTCTTCATAATTTTGTGGAAATGCAATGTCCATCTTCACATCAAGTTATCAACTGAAATCTTGAGCCTCATTTAGTTAACCATTGTTTCACAGCTAAGGTTTTTTTTTTTTTTTGGTCAACTACCATCATTAGCTCCAGCTGTCATAACATCCATATACATAACATCACAGCAGTTAGCACTATAATAATAATAATAATAATAATAATAATAATATTTATGAAAAGTCTGCATGAAATGTAGGTGTTCTCCACATATAACTTCCTGCAGAACAGGGATGTGGAAACTGCTACAGTTTTCCCAGTAGTTCAAATGTGAACCCACTCTCCTAGTTTGAAGAGAGGGTCCTCTCAGTCGGTTTCTTAAAACTACTGAAGTAACTCAAGAGGCAGGGCTAACTAGTACTCATGGTCAATGTCAGTCAGATGTTCACTTCAACTCCAAGACAACAGAAGCTTTCTTTACACATTAATGGAATCAAGATGTCTGTAATCAAGACTAAAAAGTTGATGATGTGCTTAACATCAGTCTGATTAGAAATGTAAGAATTAAAAAAAAATTATAAACTGATCAATTAAGACCAAAATAAGACAACGTGGACATGTTTACAGTGTTGGGGTTTATCAGTTTAAATTTCAAGAATAAAGCTCTCCCCATGAGGGTGCACCTGCTCAAAATCCCGGTTCCACTGAAAAGTGTTCACATTTTGGGAAGGAAGACCAACAGTGTCCTTTTTCTATGACCCATTGGTCACTTGCTCCAACTGTGTGTCTGCCCTCCCCAGCTTATATTATCATCATGAAGTTAGGGGGAATATTGTATATGGTCAACGAAACAAAATAATGAAATGCTCATCACAGACTTGCGTAGACTATAAAAGGCACTGAGAAAGGTTCAGAAAGTAACAGCCCATACACTCCATGCTACCAATATGCTTGGCAGAACATATCAAATATATTATATATTCTGTTTATATACAGTATGACCTGTAAACAAATAGAATCTGTTTAAAAGTTCATTTTTTTAAAAAATCCTTCATGAAGACTTTGCAAATGAAACGTATATAAGGAAAAAAATATATTTTTTTGGCCATATTTGGTGCACTTTCAGGTCAGGTCCAGGCGTCATGACAGGTGGGGAGCTCCAGTTCTTACTCGTAATCCTCCCCTGCAGTGGCTGCCTCCAAGGCAGCGAGTGCTTCTGCCACCATAGAGTCTGTGACACTCACAGTGTCCTCGGTGTCTTTTTCCTTCGATCCTGCTTTCCGGGAGAATGACGAATCTTCGTCTATCACAAGCTTGGTCTCGGTTGAGGAGAGGCTGGTGCTGCTGGTATGGATGTCCACAGATATGACACTCTCCTCGTCTGCCGTGTCCCCTGCTCTCTGTCTTCCTTCCTCTTCCTGGTCTGTTTTGCACAAGCAGCCATTTCCTAGGCCCGAGTCCCGGAACCTTTCTGTTTGTTTCCCAGGTTCTGTGCCCAATGGTGAAACGGGGCATAAGGGCGGAGTACTAGGAAGGGTTGGTGAGACCCCTCCATCTGGTTGCAAAATATAGAGACTAGATTTGCCCCCTGTTGTCTGGGGAAGGTTCGACCTAGCCTGGTTTATGTGATTGTTTTCGATGTCGGATTTGCTAAGGTTGCTGTTGCTGGTGTAGCCCAAATTGTGAAAGCCTTGTTTTTTCCCATCATCTGCCCGACTGTGACATTGGTAGGAAGAGACTAAGGAATTCGTGGAAGGATCTTGCTTCAGGTCATTGACATCCACAGGGTCTGTAGGGTCATAGATGTAACTACAAAAGAATCAGAGAGATGGATAAAGAACACAATGCAGCAAAAGAAAAAAAAAATCGCAGACTGCTTTATACAGATAAGATAAAATGTCCTTTCTGGACAAGTGTGAGCCATAATATAAAGTGATATTCAGAAATAATCATGATATCGAGGAAGAAAAAGAGACCCTGACAAACCCATAGTGCTCCAAACAAAAGCCTGGTTATTTGCTTCTTTTACAACTTGATAAGTCAAACCAGTTGATTTGACTGCACACTAAATTTGCATTGGGTACGCAAACGCAGCCTCTGACGCAGTAATGCCCTCTGCAACGAGTCCACTATTGTGCTCTGCTCTGTGACTACCTCTCTCTTTTCCTCATTAGCACATTATATAATGGTGGCTCGCTTTCAGAAGCCTAACAATTTTTTTTTTTAAACCTGTAAGGAACACAAAACAACCCTCATGCATGAGCAGCACAGTTTCCCACCTGCTAACAGGCAGGTGAGAGCCTGAGAGATGAGGAACTGTGTGCGTGTGTGTGTGTGTGTGTGTGTGTGTGTATTTATGGATGGTGATAAGAGCTGTAACGTTTCCTGCAAAGCTCTTTCTGCACTTCACATCCTCCACCAAAAGAAAGCCCACAAAACCACCCGGGGTTGAAGAGGGAGAAGGAGACAGATTACTTCCCAGAGCTAGACACAGCAAGCCAGTGGTAAAGACACCAAACTTGGCCGATGTCAATCTGTTCATCTTTATGCATATTCGTTCGTGCGTAGTTGTTTATTTTTACATTTATGTTTCTGTCTGTACTCCTTTATGTCACAACCTGATCTACAATACATGTCATTAATATATATTCTCATAGGCTGGATCCATCAAGTATAATTATTCTGCACAGATACAGCATGCTGTGTCTGTATGGCACGCTGTGCTGAGGTATGCTCCCTGTTAACAGGGAAAGCTTCTATAGGCTTGCAGATGTTGGCAATTTTCCAGTTCACTCAGTTGACTGACAGGTTTAAATGTGCATCTGCACTAGCCTTCAATGAAAATCATGATCGTACCATTTTCATGTCAGTTTACGTTTAGTCTTGAAGTGAATCCAGTGCAGCCAGCTGCAAATGTTTTGAAAATACAAGGCCAACGTCAACTTCTGTTTGTGGTAGAGAAATTCATGAGGTATTGGCCAAAAGTATGGTAAGCATTATAAAGAGCCTTAGATTCCCTTTAAGAACCTGATGACAACACAATAATGGCATTTATATGAGGTGTCAAGGTAATTAGCCATGTCTGCTTTTCAGTTTCATTGGTAACTATGATGCATCAGAATAAGGCAGAATATGATTTCCATATAGCACACAAGAGTGGACCCTGTTTTAGCTTATAGGGATTTACCTATACCTGCACAAACCCACAGATATTGTAATGGTCATAACCCAAAACAAAATCCTCACAGTGTAGGAAATATTAAGTGTTGGGAAAAACCAAAGAGGCATTTAATGTGAATGTCTAAGGGGAATGCATTTAAACAAAAAGTGGAACAAAGTTTGTGTGCGTTGGGTCACGTTTGTATGGTATTTGCATGAGGCAATCCATTTAACCAACTCGAGCTAAGCCTAGAAGTGTGACACTGGGCATTATGTACACCTTCCACTGAATCTGTACCATAACCAGCAAAACTATCGAATTTATAGCAGTAACAAAATAGAGGCCATTATCATTGGTGGCTACTGGGAAATGGCATTCTTGCTGTGACCATTTAGAATGGCTACATTCACAGATAACGCACTACCTGACCATTTAGCCTGGCTACATTCACAGATAATACACTACCTGACCATTTAGCCTGGCTACATTCACAGATAACACACTACCTGACCATTTAGCCTGGCTATATTCACAGATAACGCACTACCTCACTATTTAGCCTGGCTATATTCACAGATAACGCACTACCTCACTATTTAGGCTGGCTACATTCACAGATAATACACAACCTCACTATTTAGGCTGGCTACATTCACATATAGCACACTACCTGACCACTTAGCCTGGCTACATTCACAGATAACACACTACCTGACCATTTAGCCTGGCTACATTCACAGATAACACACTAAGCATTTAGGCTGGCTACATTCACAGATAACACACTACCTGACCATTAAGCCTGGATGAAAGAGATAAAAGTAGCTTGTTATCCTTTGAGTTTAAAGTTGCAATTTCCCTTTTAGCACAGGTGTCTTTCATAACATATTTTCTTCTTCTTCACAGACACATCACCATCTGGTTTGCTTTTGATAATATTTTAAAGCACATTAACAGTGCCAGTGATATTCAGCAGTCATATTTGTGCTTTAGATAAAGCCTTTACAACACTGTTCTTTTCTTTCATCCTGCCAGTTCCTCCAGGATAAATGCAGAAAGAAAGTAAAAGGCAATGCAGTAGCTATTCTGATCCCTTTAGCATGGCTGATTTGTTCGCGAACAACAACCAATATTTAGAGTAATAACAGCTTCTCAAAACCTTTTCTTCCTCCACTCGACTTTCTGACACACTCGACATTTATAAACACCAACAGGCCACAGTGAGCTTTTGTCACTTGGCTGGAGTGAGGATCAGTAATTTAGGTTATTTCTTCATTCTTACCTTTTTAGCATGCTACAGCATCTGCACCCCATCTGGACAACTGGATAGCAGGGCTGGATAGAAAAAAGGGGACATATGAGTGTATCTGTTAGACACAGGCAGCTTTCATCATGCGTTTTAAAGCTAATGAATGGTAAAATGGTAAATGGCGCACTTATATAGCGCTTTTATCCAAAGCACTTTACACTGTGTCTCATTCACCCATTCACAAACACACACACACACACACTCACACATCAATGGTAGCAGAGCTGCCATGCAAGGCGCTAACTTGCCATCGGGAGCAACTTGGGGTTCAGTGTCTTGCCCAAGGACACTCCGGCATGTGGAGTCATGTGGGCCAGCCTACGATTAGTGGATTAGTGGACAACCCGCTCAACCAGCTGAGCCACAGCTGCCCCATTCGATTATAGATTAATGACATTAATGAGATAATAGATTAATGACATATGGCAAGGATGACAAATATGTAAAGATGGACTTCTACTAAAGAAATACAATAGTGTCAGAATGAGAGTAAGCGCAGAGTTCCTATAGGTTTCCATCTCTGAGTTGCCAATAGCAGAAATAAGACCGTGATTAACATTACGTCAGCGCCTTAACAGACATGACAGCACTACATGACTACCACACTATCTACATCCCTCCAAAGCAGAATTCATGAAGACAAGCCCCACCCAATGCATCTGACCTTTCAGCTACAGTATTTTATACTGGGAGAAAGAAAAAAAAACCCATCAAATAACACCCACAATGCTTTCACCATTCTCAGTCTGAGGCAGTGCCATCGAATATTGATTTGACATATGGTTCTGCCAGGTTCATGGCAGGGCTTGAATCTCTCGAGCGCAGAGAGACAAACTTGCATGTGTGACATTGCGGATGGCTCCGTATCCCTTCGCAGATGTGCTGACCTTTCTTTTTTACATTCAGGCTATGCCATTTCTCCTGCTCTTTGTGGCCAAATGCAAGGTAAATAATTGATGGAGTAGTCTGTGAAAGGCTGTGATAGAACAAGGACACGGCTGGTCATTTCCCCCCTTCTAGTTTCCTCCTTCCTGATGTGTGGTGAGAAAGAAAGGCTTGTGCCTTCTCGTTCTTATGGTCACATTCATATTCTGGTTTGAGCTCTACATTCGCATTAGGACAGACCTCAGAACACAGTACAGTATATCATTTTATGGCAAATGCCACAGTTCGGAAAAGTTGTGAAAATAAAATTGTAAAATCAAGGTTGAGGAAAAAAGAAAAAAAAAAGGTGACTAGGTGATGATTAAACACCAGACGTGTGTAGTAGTACATGTCTGACTGGCTGTAGTATGAGCTAGTTATTACAGGAGGATTACTACAGCAGCTGCGCACCTCCTCATCTGCGGCCAGACGCTGCATCATGCTGGCCATAAAACTGCGCTGGGCATCTTCCATTCTACAAAACCCATATGTGCTTTTTAAACACTGCAGAATGTCATAGAGACTCTGCATGAAACATGAATGTTTTGGACTTGGACGAAGCAGATAAAGAGCACGAGTCAATGTAAACATACATCCAGTAAAATGGCAGCTTTTATAGTATGTGGTGTCTTCCAGCAACATGCAACAACAAAGAAGTGGACCAGCATTAAAGCCTTCTCAGTTTGAGTTCTACACACCAGCGTTACATAATAATAATTAAAAACCAGTTACAATCAAATATAACTGATATCAGGCTTGATCTTATGTTATATGCCACATGGACATTTCTTTCTCCCCCGTATCAACATCGTACGCAGCTCACAGAGACAGAGCGCATGGGAGGAGAGAGAAAGATAGAAAGAGAAATAGGGTCATATTTTTTTTTCCATATTTGCCAGCTTTCTGGAGGCTATTTACTCTGAGAAATGCTGTATTCCAGCAGACTATTACACTATAAAGATTAGATTATAATATTATACTTTCTTTTGGTCAGGTTAAACTATTTTAATATAGATTAATCAAGATTCACTGAGGACTGGGAGTCACAAAGCTAATGGAGACAAGGCTTCAGATATTGCCAGATCATTTTGGTTATTTATATTTATGCTTTATTAATTCCTTACACCCCAAATCGCAGACTACGCTCCTCACAGTGTAATCTGTTAACTGTTCCACAAACCCGCTTAAAATCTATGGGCGACGGGCTTTTTCTCTCTATGCTCCTTCCCTTTGGAACTCACTTCCTCTCAAACTTAGGGAAGCTCAGACCTTTGGCATTTTTAAAGCTCAACTTAAGACTTACTTTTTTAAACTTGCATTTGACTGCTGATGTCTATTATTATTATTAATTATTATTATTATTTTTTTTCTGTGTACTGCTTATTTTGTGTACAGCGCTTTGACAAGCTGCTTTTAAAGGCACTCTATAAAATAAAGTTTATTATTATTATTATTATTATTATTATTATTATTATATAACCAGTAAATTTAGATAGATTAGGAGTTTAAAGATAAAATGACGAAGGGCTGCACACCATCTTCAGGAGTAAATTGAAATGCTCCATCTTGGAAAACCAGCAAGAGGTGAAAGGCAGAGGTTATTCAAGATTGGCAGTTTAAAGTGCTGCAGATTGAAATTTGGAGCGTAATGCATTGGCAGCTCTTCCTCCATTGAAGTTAACAAGAAGAGCGAATTTCTAATCTCTGCTGGAGCGCCAGCGCTCTGTTCTAGCGCTCTGAAAGCGTTAAATGCTTTGTATCGTACTATAGAGACAACAGGCCTTTAAATTTTTCCCTTACCCAGGATTTTTTTTTCTTTTTCTCTCACCTAGACATGAGCTCCTGTGCTGTAAACATACATCCTGCTTACATACATAAAATGTTTTGTTCATTTTAAAATACTGTCTGAATAACAACTTGGATTGTTGCGTTAAAGTGTAGGAAACCTGCAATACTGCAGAGTCATTTAAAGAACAAGGCAATCATGTAGCAAATCTCTCGCAAACAATGGAAGAACATGGACTTGTACACACACACAATCACTAGCACACCAGAGGATTAACAAAGGCCACAATAAACAAATCCCATAGGAACTCTGGTTTCATTTCCTTCTGCCTTGTCCTTAGTCATGATAACAAGGTCTGTCTTAACAAAGTCGGTTAATCACTAGAAAATGAATTTGGTTGGAGTATTTCAGAAACTGATGCTCTCCTGCGATTTTCACACACCAGACTCTAAAGATTAAACAGAATGGTGTGAAAAAACAATACATATCCAGTGAGTGGAATTTTTGCAGGTGGAAACGCCTTGCTGATAAGAGAGGTCAGAGAAGAATGGCCAAACACATTCAAGCTGACAGAAAGGCTACGGTAACTCAAATAACTACTCCCTTTCCCTTACAACCGTGGTGAGCAGAAAAGCATCTCAGGATACACAGTACATCAAACCTTGAGGCAGATGTGCTGTGACACATCAGGATCTACTCCTGTCGACAAGAACAGGGTATTTACTCTGAGGTATTATATTGAGGTTACATTGGACACAGGCTCACTGAATCTGGACGACTGAAAACTGGAAAAAAGCCCAGATGATATCAGACTCACTTCAATTCATTTGAATGGTTATGAATTTGGCAAAAAATCAGGTTTAAATCTTTACCCTCATCTTCGTTTATTTATTTTTTATCAGCATTAGGCAGCAGCTCAAGGGCACAATTAATACTACTGTGATCACAATATGTGGCTTCCTCAATTAATTATAAAAAGCTCAGTATTAGTGAGCTAATCTAAAGTTGGCTATTTTTTTTATACCACAATATTGCTGAAATCTCAAAGTTTTCATTCATTGCAAAGTCTTTAGAAGAGAGGAATTGTATTGGTTTTAATGGAAACTCTAATGGTCCCTGTGGGTCTCTACTAGTAATCTGTTGCCTTCTATTGGTAGCATCTTAGTAGTTGTCTAGTAGATACCATTAAGGTCCAATAATGGTAATGGTTTTAAAGGTTAGCTGATGGTTTGTAATGGTATTTGTTGTTGGAAACCATTATAATTTCTGTTGTGGTTTCTATCGTTTTTTTTTTTCTTTTCAGGAGGGCTGTGAGGGAACAGCTGTTTATAGCTGCTATAAGTAATAACTGGAACTAACTTGTTTTGTAGGTGTTTCACAAAGTTAAATAATGTGTCCTTCTGTAATTAATGGAAAATGTAACCATTAAAATAGCTGTGGTATAACAGGAATAAAGCACTGGTTTAACTGGAAAATAATCAATCTTGACGGATGTAACATCACACCACCTTCTTGTTGATTATTTTCCTATAGCAACACTTACTACCTCTGCTGTATTAAGGCTAGGGCTGCAACAACTAATCGATAAAATCGATAATTATATTATATTTATATCCTAATCTGTAGATATTAGAAATTCACGCCAGTATTTCCATTTTACATAAAGCCTCGTCCTGACAGCAAGTGAGTCTCCATTAAACTTCATTGAATGAGCGCGCCAATCAAACAGTGCACAGTAGAAGGGAAGCACAATAGCTCTGACTAAAATATTCATTTTGATCAAATATGTTGTCTGATGCTATATTTATAAACAAAAGTAATTGTGTTTTTATGAGAGCAGTAACTTTAATGAGGTTATAATATATAATTGTATATAAATATAAGAAGTATCGTACATTTACAGAATAAAGTAACATGTTACTGTGTTCAGATGAGTGAATGTGTGTGTTACTGCAGAACATTCAACCTCTTACCAGTTAACACTTAGTCTGTGCTTTTGTTTTTCTTACTTTTTTTTTTAATAGAGTGATTTAACTTCTGTTTTAAAGCTTGTTAAAAATCAGTTGTTTTTTTTTGTTTTCAAAATATAATGTTCATATTAAAAAATAAATCCTTTGCACAATGTAGAACAGCCCACATAGATATATTTAACACCTAGCCTTCAATTTGCACAATGTTTGAAGAACAAAATTGCGCAGAATGTGAAATAAGATGTTTTTTCGAAAAAATACAGAAAATAAAAATTGGGCTTTTAACCCAACTAATCGATTAATCGAAGAAATAATCATGAATGATTATCAAAATAATCGTTAGTTACAGCCCTAATTAAGACACATGCTCCCTATTAAGTATGTAGCATTAAAAAAAAGACATTCAATTAATGTGTTAAGTTCCAGTGCTTTTTTTGGATTTTGGCTGCAGGATTATAATCCACAATGTATAAACAAAGGCTGTGTTCTGTTGAATAATAAAAATAAAGCACATATTTGTAAATTGGCTAAACACATTCTGGGCTCTTTGCTGATGCAGTAGTAGGTTTCCAAGTAAGGTTACATGGAAACTATTCCATGAAGTGTATATCCTTATAGTATTACTTTTACTTGCTGGTTTTTAGTCAGTTAAAACTTACAAAGATTTTTATAAGCCATGGAGGATTTCACTGAGTTTTTTTTTGTGATTGTTGCAGCCAAAAATGCTCGATTTTGGTGCGGCTTTTTTCAAAAATTTGCGATGCAATTTGCTGAGATTTTGTGGAAAACTACTTGAGTTCGGCAAAATCACAATTGCACGGAATTGTCTTTCGCAGTGATGTTTGTTAGTAAATGAGACCTTTTAGCTGTACTCATGTGTGACGCATGTGACGAACACGGCTTTGGCTGAATGATGTCACATGGCCCGTTGTGATGATGTCTTGGCCCAAATCTGCAGAAAATCTGCAATAGGTTTGAAAATTTGCACGCTCCTCCGAAACTGCGAAGTTTCCTTGAGTTTCCATTAATTTCTGCGATCAGGAAATCCTGGAGGAGCTGTTTTTAAATCAACAGTTAAAGCAATTTATAACTAGTCTACTAAATTGCCAGGTCAGTTACTCACCATTCTTCCTACTTCAATTTCAGTGGATCAAGTATTTACAGTAAGACGCATGGAAAGAATGTAAAGTTCGCTATAAACTACAGTAAGTAGGTAATATTTGGCCACGTGTATTGTCAAGATCAAGGGTTAAATAAAACTTTTATAAAGAGCTTCTATTAAAATAAATGTTGAAATTGTTTCACTGCACTATTCCAAAACATGTTCATGTAGCATGAACATGTTTTGCATAAACATAGCCTATACAGTATGCCTATGAAGTGCATTATGACTGAAAAAGTGGTGCATGAAAATTTTAAGTACCACATATATAAAGCTCTTAATTTTAGGATTAGTCTGTGGTTTCTTAAAATATTCTTCAGTGTTTCTCAAATGTTTGTCTGTGTGAAAAGATAAGAAAGAACATTAAAAAAGGGGCATCTTTGGGGCAACCCTGCATTCACACCACCATGTGACAAAGCGTCAGGGGACAGTTCATTTTCTATGTACGTGTGCAAAATGGAGCCATGATTTCAGCAACAGCAGCAAGCAACAGTGCGGCAGCGTGACAAGGGCCTGTGAATTAAGATTTTCTCACTTCTATGCAAATGAAGTACAATGCAGTAGCGTGATAAATCCAAAAGACAAATGTAATTCCTACATGCAAGTAGTTCTTATTTACTGTTTGGTTCATAAAAACAGGAGAAATTTTTCATATTATCCTGTCATATACTGTATGATCTCTCATTAAACACGTATAAAGACTTTTTTTTTGTACGAGCTAGTAAAAAGCCTAGCACATTGTCACACTGTCTCAAAACACACACACACGAGTCAAACTACTAGCGCCTTGTTGCTTGCTAGTGTGAATGTATGATAGGAAGCAAATACTATTCTTGAAATGGTCTTATAAGATTGCGCTCAATTTGGGTATGACATTGTAGAAGGGTGAGAGTGCTGTCTTCTGTGTGGACATGCACTAGTTATTGATTTATTTTAAAAAATGAACAAAACTGGTCTGACATCTCTCCTGTTCCCTTTTCTCTTCTTTTGCCCATCCCCCCCAATCTCTTCTGAGTCTGCTTCATCTTTGTCTTTCTATTCTCCACTCTGTGTGTACCCGTGTGTGTGTCTTTCCTTCTACCATGTGCCGATGTCAATTCCAATTGAGGGTAGTCTGTAGCTTGTGGCTGCAACTCAATCCAGTGAACTGAAGCTTTATAAATCAAACAGGTGCATAGGGCAGATATGGTGTTTGTTTCCCTGGTGCTGGTTGCTATAGAGAATGTTTCACGATGAAACAGTGTTTATTACAAAGCCTCTTGAGAAGGACCACACCAGCTAATTGGCTGATGAGCATATACAAAACAAAGGGCATTCATTAGCAATGCTTTGTGTAAGCATCAGCAAATTTGATACACCAAAGGGATCACTGACTTTAACCATAAACATCAACGCTGTTGTGTCTGAACCGGGTCTGTGTCAAAACATATAGCACTGAAAACATCAAGTGCTGAACAAACAGATGTGTCTCACCATCACGCTGGAAACTGCCAACTGGTCTTTTTAGCCTGAATCCTCAGGTACTTCCATATAACTATCTATGTGATAACACATCGAGTCATTTTTCATTCATTCATCCACAGTAACTGCTTTATTCTGGTCAGGGTTGCAGCGGATCTGAAGTCTATCCAGGGAGCACTGGGCGTGAGGCAGGAGTACACCCTGGATAAGGAGCACACATATGCACACATAGGGGCAATTCAAAGTTGCCAATCCACCTACTGGCAAATTTTGGAAGAAAAAAGTGAGGTGAGGACACAGGAGATCGCCTGAAGAGATCATGATCACAAGGAGAACATGCACAGAAACTCAACACAGACAGTAACCCACGCTAAGAATTGAACCAGGAACCCTGGAGCTGTAAGGCAGCAATGCTACCAGCTGCGCAACAGTAACTCAATATGTTTTAACTCTAAAGTTATTCAACAGATTAAAAAAAAAAAGACTTTCAGATGTTTTAGGAGAACCTCAGTCTGTTTTTCTAAATGTTTATTTCAGATTTGCTGATTTTCATGATTGCGATGTAGTGATTAATCCATCTATGTATATGATTCTGGCTGCTCAACTTCCTTGTTGGTTTGTTGGCTCTAACACAGAAGTATTTTCTTGGACCAGCACGTAAATGAAAGCTGCTGACTGGTCATCATTTGATTGGCGTTTGCATATTGGTTGTAGCGTCACAGTTAGCACGAGTCAACAACATGTACTTAAAAAGGTATCGTTATCATTTGCTAACAACGGCAGTTATTATGTGCGACACTCTTTTGGTTGCACTAGAATATTGCAAGTTGCAGGGACAAATTGGATGTTACAGACAGTTTTGTCATGTGGAGATGATGTCGTAAGACATGAAGATATCTGTTTACTTCCCAAACACACAATACAAGGGAGGAGATGTTTCTAAGTCCCAAAAAAAGCTTTTATGCAAAATACTACCTGCAGACAGACAGAGAGAAAGATGTATGTCTGTATTTGAGTAGTCACTCTCTAGTTTATCACTAAATATATTTTGCTTATTTACTGTGCTTGATCACTCTCAATCAGCTGGTGGAAAAGGTTTGTTTTATATCAATCCTAAACACTGACAGTGTCCTGGAGTACATTTATAGGTGTCTAAATAGAAATTTTAAATGTAACCAGTAATAAAATTTAATACAATTGTAACCTGTCCTATTCTTAATTCTTGGTTGTCTTAGGTTATTCATTTACTTTTACCAATAAAAAAAAAATTAACTCAGTAATGACTCATGATTAATGTGATATAATACATGCAGCCTGGGAAAACCTGTCGGATGTTGCTATAGCAACCAAAAAAGACAGAAAATTCCTTTTTTCTTTGGGTGATACACTCTGACAACTTAACTTTCCAAACCATCAATATATTTCACCCAAGCAGAAATATTTTATTGACTTTATTTATCTTGCCATGCCTGTCAGCCTACAAAGATCACTTCAGGTAAAAAGCCAGTTTAACAAACGTGGTGGTAGAAAACCTCTACGTCTAAAACCTTGCTATATGATACAGAATGTCAGGCTTTGATCAAGTTGTTGGATAAATAGCACCCAAACACAAGCAAACAAACAGAAGCCTAATCAATTCAGTTTATAATCAGACCACAATTCTCCTGTGCCACAGCTGGAATTAAATCTTTAAATGTAAATTTCTTCCTTTTCAATTTTGGGTGCAACCAGACCTTAAAGAGATATGCAAAACTAAAACATCTGAGAGGCCTGACGCTTCATCTTAGCCTCCATACTCTATATATAGTATTATTAGAAGGAAAACAAGTGTGTTTACCTGAATGGCATGCTTACAAAGCTATCAAAAGTGCAGGCTACACCCATACGCATACATGTCATAATGTGAAAGTTTACTGAAACACAATAACACTAATACTTTAGCCTAATTCCACTTTCATGTGGAGTATTGTGGTGGCTCGGCTCATCATGACCACACCTCATTACCTACGAGATTGTAAACAAAGCCTCCAACAGTAAACATCCTGACAAACTGCTCTTACCTGGTCAACCCCTCACTGTGCAAATACAAATACATGCCACACCATCTAAATCACTCATCAGTCATTCATATAGGCTATGATAATATAATAAATGAAAAGCAACAGACCTAGGTCTACACAGATTAGGTTAGGTTATCATCTAGTGCATGTGATTTCTATAATCAGCTCACCAAAATTATATTTCCAGGAAAACTAACATGGACCTTGAGGCAATAATAATAATAATAATAATAATAATAATAATCCACCCATAAACAACACCATTTCGTTCAGTCCAGCTGTAGTCTGATACTACATGATTAGTCCAGCCTGCACCTGTTCACTCAGTCACCTTCAGGAACCTTCTATATGGAGCATTTAACACCTTCTCAGCCGTCTGAATATATTTCAGCTCAGGTTTAACCTCTTTACTAGTTTATAACCCGATTTATATCCAGCTAATGACGTTGTAGCCTGTAAACATGCGACGTGAAGCGAAGCGACACGAAAACGACACCTAAATCCGAGTTGTCCACCTGCGCAAGGTTCATGTTTACACCACAAACTAGTTCTTTATGAGCAGAATTGTCTCGTTTCAAAGCAGCGTTTACGCCAACGTGAAACTAATCCTTTTATCACCACCATGTTTGAACGCGTAAGACTGAGAGTAAAGACGTTGAACGGGAAGCGCAACAGGTGAGGAAGTGCTCGGCTCAGGAAGTCCGCCGAATCAAAAATAATTTCGTGTGCTAGCCTTTTCGCGTTTTTAAAAAAAATTATTTATTATTTCCGGGAAAGACTCCAAAGTCTGAACGCTGTAGCCATTACACACATAAAGGCTTTACCTGTTAGAGGGATGAAGGTGTGGCAAGTGTTTGCCGGAGGTGCCGTATTTTCACAGATAACTCCAGTATTCATTTATTTCCCAAAATTGTAGTCTCTTAGGTAGAAAAAAAGAGGCATTAAGTAGTCCAGAGGCTTCTCCTGGAACATGGCAGTAGAGTTTGTTGACACAAGGGCAGCTTTGGTGTGTGTGTGTGTGTTTTGTTTTTTCCTGCTTGCAGGAGGGACGCTCCTGGTGTGTCAGCCCTATGGCGCCTATTTGACTTTCAGATAGGAGTCTCCCTCTCTCAAGCCTGACCAGGAGCAAAAACGTTTCACATTGTAATGACATAATACATGTGATAGGAAAGAGTTTGCTGAGAGGACAAGGCCTTATTTAAGCAGAGGCCATTAAGCTTCTCTACATCAGGGGTTCCCAAACTTTTCCAGGGCAAGGCCCCCCAAATGGCATTGACATTTGACCAAGGCCCCCTTTTTGCAAGTTGGCTTTAAAACACATTTAAAATACAGACTTCTGAATATATATCCCTTTTTTAATTATTAATAATTACATCTTACATTTTTACATTACATTACATTATGAAATGATTGTGTGTGTGTGTGTGGTGTCTGAGAGTGAGAAAGAGAAAACGTACTAGTGGGAGGGATGGGCTTGGTGGCTCCGACCAAATTGTTGAGGCCCCCTGGGCGCCCCCTGGCGGGCCCTAAAGGGGCCGCGGCCCCCAATTTGAAAACCATTGCTCTACATACATACACAACACTCTGTATAACGCTAGCTACTAGTATAGCACCAGACTGCTCATCAGAGCAAACATTTTTGTCGTTAGAAAGTTTCTTAAAACTGTATTCATGGTCAAAACCACTGAGAATACACTTTAAAAAATTATTTATCAATCTGGGAACTGTTAAAATTTGTAGCTGTGTAAAATCTTACACTATCAGGACGAGCCATTTTAGAAAGTTAAAGATCTATTTAAAAACCTATTAAAATCCTTTAAAACTATATTGAAGAGGCATTTTCTTATGAGTCTTAGCATTTTAATTGGCCCATTATTTGTACACCTACCATCCCTGCTGAAAAAAAAAAAACAAACAAAACAAAACAGCCCCGCTGAACAAAAAACCCAGTAGAAACCCTCATAGAATTTGTAATGGGTTTAATGATTATAATGGGAATTGTATTGGTTTTAATGGAAGCTGTAACGGTCCTTGTGGGTCTCTACTGGTAATTTGTTGCCTTCTTTTGGTGGTGTGTTATGTCTACTGTAGTGGATACAATTAAGGACTGTTAATGATAATGGTTTAAATGATTAGCTAATGGTTTGTAATGGTATTTGTAGTGGAAACCATTTTCTGTCATGGTTTCTGTTGGTTTTTGTTTTTTTTTAGCAGGGAGCTTGGTGTGACAAGCTACCAGCTGCCAAAACTGGCTAGTCACAACTGGTAGTCCATCTTTTCCAGTTGGTAAGTAATTTTCCAGCTTGCTTCTCTTCAGCCAAAGGTTTGTGGACACCTGGACATCACACCCATATGTGTGTGTTCCCCTCATTGTTGCCACAAAGTTTGAAATACATAATTGCCTAGAATATCTTTGTATGATGTAGCATTACAAATTCCTTTCTCTGGAACTAACTAACCCACCAAACCCATGTTCCAGTATGACAGTGCCCCTGCGCACAAATTGAGGTCCATGAAGATATGATTTGCCAAGGTTGGTATTGAAGAACTCGAGTGGCTGGCACAGAGCTCTGACCTTAACCCCACTGAAAACCTTTGGGATGAACTGGAACACTGACTGCCCACCAAGGCCTCCTCACCCAACATCAATGCTTAACCTCACTAATGCCCTTTTGGCCGAATGAACACAAATCCCCACAGCCATGTTCCAAAATCTAGTGGAAAGCTTTCAAAGAAGAGTGGAGTATATTTTGACAAGCAAAGGAAGACTAAAGCTGGAATGGGATATATGTATTAGTTTGATTGGTCAGGGCATCTACAAACCTTTGGCCATATAGAGTACATTGGTTATTACATCAGGTACTGTTAGGTGCTCTTTTTAAGTGTACTACAGCTACTGACTTTAGCCAATCTCTCTTTACTCTGTTAAGAAAATGAAAGCTACTGTGTGTATTACATGCCAAACTCCAAACCATGACACTAACATGTGAGTGCAGAGACCAGTGTGGTAGGCGTACATGTACCTGATAAAAAGTTTAATACATTTATGTATATCCTAGGTGTACCACTAAACTGGCAAATGAGTGGGCAAACAGTGATAACATTAATACAAATGCTTCTTTTGAGGGGAAATATTGAATTTTTCTGAGTATTCACTTTATTATTCTAGGTATTCTTTTGTCTAAAAAAAGGCAAACTAGCTAATGATTTGCTAGGTCACAGTAAACAAATGTGAATAGCCATAACAACAACATTTTTTTTGTGGAAATTTAGAAGGATATCAGGAATAGGGTATTGTAATGAATTAACAATTAAAGCAAATAACCCCACTGTGTTTAGTTTAAAAAGGTCAATTTTAAAATGAATGCTTTTAATGGTAATGAATAATTCAAGTATTTCATGAGGTCTCTTCTTAGTATAGATGAATGTCAAATATGACAATACATTTTAAAAGTGTAGCCTCAATAAAAGTGAGCAATAATTAAAAAAGGTACACTTATAAGGATACTTGACTTGGGAACAGAAGGAACCACCTGCACAGATATGTTTAAAAAGTACTGTATAAGAAAACTAAAAGTCTCCAGTACAGTGTTCAAATGTCACTTTCTAAAATAAGATAATATGTACCTTTATTGATCCCCTATAGAGGAAATTCAAGTTGACACATCAGCACAAGTAGGGGGAGTAACAACAAATAAAGGAAAATAATTTCTGTAAATACCTATACGTCAGAAGTAGTATAAAATAAAAAATAATATGAGAAATATAAATATTAGAAACACTAAAATAGATCAGTGTGTATGTACATATGCTAGAGTTCAATTTGTATATATACATGTGCAATATCTTTGGTATACTGTAAATATACATGTGCAATATCTGTAGAATGTGTGTGTTTGTGAGGCTCAGTCAGTGGAGTAGAAGGTACTGGGTACTGCTGCAAAGGAGGTACTGGTTACTGTTGCAAATGTACTGTTCTAGTTATTTACAGGTCCCTTTAATCTAGGGCCCAGGGAAGAACCAACATTTTATCATTTCTGTCCTCTCAACCTGCCCCTTGTTCATGCATACATTTCTCACTCTTGTAACTACATGTTTCCTATTAGTTTTACAGGAGTTACTGAATAATTCATTGTAGTTACAGAATAATAATATTTAAGATCCAAGGATGAATCATAAGCTGTGACTTTATAAAGAGGACAACAAGGATAACACTTCTAAACAAATGGACAAATGGAAATAATCAGGTGTTAATAAGTTAAAAGTAAACTTCTCAGTTAGTTGTTTAATCGCTATGTTTTCTCCCATTCTAACTGGCTAGTTTACCAGTTGCAGCATCTTAACAAATAGGGTTAGTTAAATGTAAATAAATAAATAAATAAAAAGTCCTTATATTCTGTCTCTTTTTTGTTTGGACCTCAGAAAAAGAGTTGTTGGAGCTCATCAGGCTGGAAAGCTTACAAAACCATCTTTAAAGAGTTTGAACTTCACCATTCCACAGTCAGACAGATTGTGTATAAATTGAGGAAGTCAAGACCATTGCTACTCTCCCCAGAAGTGGTCAACCAACAAAGATCTCTCCAAGAGCAAGACGTGTAATAGTGCACAAGGTCACAAAGGAAACCAGGGTAACTTCTAAGCAACTAAAGGCCTCTTTCCCATTGGCTAATGTTAATGTTCATGAGTTTACCATCAGAAGAACACTGAACAACAATGGTGTGCATGGCCGGATTGCAAGGAGAAAGTGACTGTGCTCCAAAAAGAACACTGCTGCCCATCTGCAGTTTGCTAAAGATCACATGGGCAAGCCAGAATTCTATTGGAAAACTGCTTTTGGATAGATTAGACTAAAATGGAACTTATTGGTTTAAATGAGAAGCGTTATGTTTGGAGAAAACAAAACACTGCATTCCAGCATAAGAACCTTATCCCATCTTTGAAACATGGTGGTGGTAGTATCACGCTTGGGGCCTGTTTTGCTGCATCTGGGTCAGGACAGCTTGCCATCATTGATGGAACAATAAATTCTGAATTATACTAGAGAATTCTAAAGGAAAATATCCGCACATCTGTCCATGAAGTGAATCTCAAGAGAAAGTGGGTCAAGACAGCAAGACAATGACCCTAAGCACATCTACCAAAGAATGGTTAAAGAAGAATAAAGTTAATGTTTTGGAATGACCAAGTCAAACTCCTGACCTTAATTCAATAGAAATGTTATGGAAGGACCTGAAGCAAGCAGTTCATGTGAGGAAACCCACCAACATTCCCAGAGTACTGAGGAATGGGCTAAAATTCCTCCAAGCCGATGTGCAGGACTGATAAACAGTTACCGGAAACTTAGTTGCACTTATTGCTGCACAAGAGGGTCACACCAGATACTGAAAGCAAAGGTTCACATACTTTTGCCACTTACAGATATTTAATATTGTAGCATTTTTCTCAATAAATAAATGACCAAGTATAATATTTTTGTCTATTTTGCTTAATTGGGTTTTCTGTATCTCCTCTTAGAACTTTTAGTGTGAAAATCTGATGTTGTTTTAGGTCATATTTATGCAGAAATGTAGAAAATTCTAAAGGGTTCACAAACATTCAAGCACCACTGTACTTCAGTTTCATTATGGAAAGATTAGCTATTGATTGTTCAGTTGGCAATCCCATTTTTAAACTTTTACTGTACTGTTTCATAACCATCCGTTGTGTCTTTTTTTACAGTATCTCACAAAAGTGAGTACACCTGCTTCCCATTCACACCCGAGACCTTGTAACACTAACAAGTCACATGACACCGGGGAGGGAAAATGGCTAATTGGACCCAATTTGGACATTTTCACTTAGGGGTGTACTCACTTTTGTTGCCAGCGGTTTAGACATTAATGGCTGTGTGTTGAGTTGTTTTGAGGGGACAGCAAATTTACACTGTTATACAAGCTGTACACTCACTACGTTTCATTGTAGCAAAGTGTCATTTCTTCAGTTTTGTCACATGAAAAGATATAATCAAATATTTACAAAAATGTGAGGGGTGTACTCACTTTTGTGGGATACTGTAAGTATACAGTACTGTGCAGAGGTTTTAGGCACATGCAAAGAAATGCTGTAGAGCAAAGATGCCTTCAAAATAATGAAATAAAATGCTTCTACATTTTACAATAAGAGCAGTAAACAGTGGTAAATGAAACAAAGTCAATATTTGGTGTGACAAATGGAGATTTTGACTGTCGAACTTGCTTCTTATTTTTGCAGCAAAACCCAGCAGCCTTCATTGTGTTTTTTGTTTGAAAAGTGGTCTTTTACATAATATGCTAATTTCTTTACTGACATTTTTCTGTAACATTTAATTTTGTGCTAGAAAACTAATGTTTTGGAATCTAAAATGTTTTTTTGTACTGAGTTGATAATGTAGAAGTCATAAAATAAAAAAAATCTATGACAAAGTTTGTACTTAAAAAATAGGGTGCCTATTTTTGCACAGTACTATATATAATTAATATGTTTGTAGATATAAAACTAATCAAGCAATATTTTATTTAGGTCAATATCTGTGTATTGTATTTGTGCCCCAGTGTTAATTCTGTGTGAATCATCAGATGATATAATTGGAAAAGGATATTTGTGTTCCTCTTAACTATGCAACCCTTAGGCTAGCGTTATTCATAGCAGAGTATCATCCTTTATAAATGGATTACAAAATGTTCTTTCAGTACAGGGCTTATTGTATATTATACCATAGTGCTGGTGAATTCTCAAATCTGATTATAATAAAAATATTTATTAATTTTCTATAACAGTGATGCTCTGAGAGTAGTGCCACTGCAAGAGAAATCAAAGGTCTATATCAATGTGTTAATGTGTTCTATATCTCACAGCTCATTCAGATCATTCACACAGACATGTATGACAGACACTCACATAATCTAAATCGAATAATTAATACATTAAAACAACAAATGCTTATTTAAGAAAGGAAAGCATATAGTCAGTCATATTGTGTAGCTTTCTGTAGGGAGATGTTTATTTACCAATCATGGGTGGAGTCTCAGGTGTCAGCACTTTGTAACAGTAAATTTTCCACCACAGGAGAGTCTGCTTTTGTTTTATTAACAAGACAAAGTGGATGGTGAAGGAATTACTATTTATAGCTTATACAATGTAAATGATAGCCGGAACTAACTTGTTTCATGGAAGTTCCACACCATTAAATCTAACTATAAATTTGTGACATTAAACACTATGTTTATCTTAAATAAATAATATAATAATTTGCAAATTGCAGTGTTACAAGAGGAATAAAACATTTCTCCTTTTTGCATTGAACCATATCACACCACCTTGTCATTGATTATTTACCTATCACAGCAGCACACACTGACTTATGTCTGACTTAAAATGTATGAAAATTATTTTATTATATTATTAAAGTGTATGTACAGATTAAATTTCATATGTGTTCTCTTGGTCAAATATTCAACACAGAAATCCCCAAAACATGTTTCCTTTTTAGTGGGTTACCCATGGGGCAATGGTGGCTGTACAGTTGATATCTGGTTTGCCTTCGAGGAATCTTATACTTGTTATCTGAGATGATTTTTTTTTTCAATTCTTTTCCACAGTAATACGATCCATGTGACACTCAAGGATGATGACCAAAGAGCTGGCACAAAGCCAAGAAACAAGATACTGTAAACCTTAGACTAAGTGTGTGTGTCTGGAGAGATAAATCATTTTAAAATAAAGCTGCTTTTTTTTTTTTTTTGCCTTCTACATACACACTCTAGAAAGAATGAAGTTTTCCTACATACTTGTCTATTCACCTT
Organism: Ictalurus furcatus; assembly: GCF_023375685.1. Classification (NCBI taxonomy): domain Eukaryota; kingdom Metazoa; phylum Chordata; class Actinopteri; order Siluriformes; family Ictaluridae; genus Ictalurus; species Ictalurus furcatus. Next base: position 21,764,526 of record NC_071261.1, read on the forward strand.
TAAATCTCTCAGCTCAGCCAACACCATGAAGAAGATTCAAAGCACTTGCACCAAGAAATAAGTAATATTCTACTGTAAAAAGGACACAGTTACAGAGCAAATTGTGGTGTAAAAACATGATCTATTATTAAAACCAGCAAACGCATTAAAATGTTTGCTGTAGTCTTTCTCAAACTTTAAACTTTGACAGTTTAAAAAAGGCTGTCTTGGTAAACGCCATAAGTAAATGCACCACACCTAAACCAACCTCAGTGCTTTAACTGTAACTATAATACTACATTAATGTGCATGATGGTGTCAGCTCTTTCACTGGACATAAATAGTCTAAATAATAATTATTAGACTCTTGGCAAAATTATATATATATATATATATATATATATATATATATATATATATATATATATATATATTTGTATATATACATACACACTAATAAAATATATGTATATATAATAGTTAATACTGTATATACTATACTATACATATAATGTAATACAGTACATTATACTAAAAGCTGTGGGCTATGTTTTTTAAGTAATTCTGTTGACAAAATGTATCCATTAATCTATGATGGATGTCATTTAAAAAAAAAAAAGTAAAAATTAAGGCATAATGGCTCTCATACCTAAGCGGATGTTTGTCTTTCAACTGGTGATCACGTTATGAGTAACTGTATGTTTAGTCTTACTGACATGATTGCAACTCTCTCAACCTTTCACATAACTTTCTGACTCTCATAGCATTTTGTGGTCTTTTCAGCTGCCAAATAATTCTAGTAAATAATAATATAGTGACTGAATCTATAATGCTGGTTTTGACACTTGAAAGGAGCTGTCAAAAGTATAATTTCTGTTAAAGAGAAAGATTGATGTTTGAAATCTAAAACCAGTGGTCACAGGTTTGTCACTCAATTATCAACAAACTGTGGAGGGAATAAATGATAAGAAAATAAGGAAATAATAATAAGGAAATAAATGATAAAGAAATAAATGATAAGCCCACAGTGTGATTTACTAATACAAGTATATTCCTAAATATAATGTCTCCATGGAGAGTAATGTCGTTATGATGACTTTGCGGAAAGTCTTTTCACAGAGCTGAGACACAGTTGTTATCGTAAGGATAGGCGGTGCTTATTGAGCCTCTCCATTTATGTTTGCTATTAATAATAAAAGGCAGATATTGGTGTGCCTCACGTTATTGTTGCTATTAATAGTAATAGGTGGGTCTTCTAAGCATTGTCTATTATTTGCTGTTTATATTGGGCAGGTCTTGTTGGACCACTCCTAGGTCCACAGTGGCCATGGAGACTATAGACTGTCAGCAAAATACATAACTCCAAGCCCAGGCCTTGTTTACTTCAGCATGTCTATGAATGTGTGTGTATTAGTGTAACTGTGAGGCAAGCATAGAATCCAGGTGCTTTGGGTACGAGATATAATATTGACAAAATGTTGCACGTGCCCAGAATTCTGAAAATATTAAAAAGCTTGTTGGCTGCTCCACTGCACTGCCATCAAATCCTATTATATCACAAGCATTGTTTGTGCTTTGATTGGAATCTAAATTGAATAATATGAATAATTGAATAAACATGATTTGAAAATTATTAAGAAATTGGAATTGAGGTATGTAAAGTATAGAAGTATGTATAGTATAGTCTTTATAGAGTTGTAGAACATATGCTAAGAACAAAGGAACTGAATTAAGAGGCAAAAAGAGAACCATTTTATTACATTAAACTGTTTCATACAAACAAGGCATACACACTATTTCATATTGCTTCAGACATAAGTTTTTCTTTTTTTTAAACAACTTTGTAACAAAATGTAAGTACAACATTTATGAAAATATATAAATCTCTAAACAGGGATTTCAGTGCTGACTATACAAACAATACAATAAACACATTCATTGCCAGTATGCCACCATGTTCTGCAAACATGTATGTAATTAAGTCATTCATGTCACATAACATACAATATGCCACGTTCTGCTCTCAGTAACACATTCAGATATACTCTTGGTTTTCAGTACAACATGGGCTTATCGAAGGTTGTTCGCAAAGGTAATACATCTGGCCTTTTACAGTTAATGTAAGTCACACTGGGTGGTGCAATAGATCCATAAGGAATAGTGTTCAATTAAATCACAAAGCATAATTCATTTGCAAAGAAATAAAGTAATACAAGAAAGGAACAACTTTGGCACACTATATACTGTATAATATTTCTAATGTTTTAGAGGGGTGAAATGTGTCAACCCTGAATAATGCTACAGGTTATTACTTGTAAATGGGCATATTTCTCAACAGTTTCAGAAGTAAACATACAATTTGTCGGAATAGCCCTTAAAGTTATGGAGGCGATTGATGGGGCATGGCTGATCATTTTATTGAGCATGCCAGAATATTCCCATAACCAAAGGTAAAATTAAAATCTTCATTCACCAAACTCAACCAACAGTTTGTAGATGAATATTTGTGTCATTGTGTTCTTGATATACTGTATGTCAGCTGTGATAAACAACTGTCCCAAATGAAGTGCAACCCATTAAAACTGGCTTGTCACAACCTTTTAAAATACATATATCTATACATTTCTATGTAAGTCATCTATAACATGAAAATACTAAATATTATTTTTTCTACTATCACACATTCCCACAATGCCTTACTAGTGACATGAAAAACACCAACAAACAAAACTTGGCATAACTTATAACACCACTTTTTAAGGCGTTTTCAGATGCTACACACAATGTTAAATACTCAGTAACAGTATATTCCAACTAACAATATGCAAGAGTTTCGGCTAGTGATATTTTCCATTCCATCCTTCTATTCAGTTTGATACAATAAATGCAGTAACAGAATATAAACAGCTTCAATAATATATAATTTTCCTGAAATCATTCTGCTGTGATGACTGGTAATTCTGAATGAATCAAATTTCATATTCATTGTTTGTTTATTGTAGCATGTTTATTGTATTTATGAATATCTATATCAAGGTTTTGTTTTAGAAATTCCCTGCATCTTTTTAATCATTAGTGTTTATAAGAAAATTTCTTAAAATCCAGGCACTCTCTTTGATTGCATTAAGCACAACATAACTTTGTTAAGGAGTTGCACAAATTGTAGCAGCCAAAATAGATATGTACACACATACATAACTTGAATCTTTGATACAGTTCCAGAGAAACTGAATTGACTGAACATTTATAAAAAAGCAAACATGTGTTATGGCTACAAATATATAACATTTCCATGTTTCTGTATAAAGTAATATTATGGCTTGATTTAAATAAAACAATGTATTTAAAATATATCAAAGATGTATGTAACACATAGTATGGCAAGTCACCAAATGAGCGACAACAGGATGAAGGTGACCTGACTAAATACAACTGCAGCGTGATCGTAATTGGCCAGTAACAACTGTGTAGTACCCAGAGGACTGATTTGTGCAACTGAATCACAAGGTTGCTGTAAACAAGAATCAACTGCATCCAAATCTGGTCCCATTCATCTATACCATTAACTTCCTGAAGAATTCTCATTGCAGTAATTCAGTTTTTTTTGTAGGTGTTGTTGTTTCAGGCTCCCCACTGTCAGAGACATTGATGGGGCTATCTCGAGAGAAAACTTCAGTTGACTCCCTCCACATGCAATCAGCAATAGTCTTGAAGGCATTGGTGCTGCACTTGGGTCGTATTTTCTGTGAGGCATTGTTAACAATCTGCCGGCTGTTGGAGGTGGCAATCTTGATTTTGAGGGCTGCATCCACACGGTCTACAACTGTGTAGGTCCCAATACTACCATCCTCAAAGCCAATAATAATGTTGAGTGCTCGTTGTGATAGGCACAAGTAGGTTGGTGTCTTGTAGAGAGAACAGGTACCAATACTCTTACCATCAGCAAGTCGCATGACAATTAAACTAGAAACCACACCTGCATCATCGTCCTCATCACAATTTTGGAAACAAATGTAAACCAAGTACCGTCCATCTCTTGATAACTTTTGCCTCCATATTATGCCTGCAGCATGGATTAAGCGCAGTTTACCACTGTGTAGATCTAGAACATTAATGTTGTCATCTCCTTTAGATACAATTCCCAACTTTCCATTAGGTGAGATTTGGAAGTCTTCCAAGTTCTTCAAGAAGTTGCTTGGCAGTTGCACTCTTCTGCAGACAGACTCATCAGCTACACTCCACATGAAAACAGTCTCTGTGGACGTGATGAAGACAACAAAGTCTGGACTGTCTGGAATTAGCTTAAAATTTATGATTGTGATCCCATCATCACAGACGAACTTCTTGGATACACTGCCGGACCACAAGCTGACAGCCAACAGTTTGTTTTTAGTTGTACCAACCAGGAAAGTGTTGGCTGTGGTGATGAGAGCATGCTGGAGAGTTACCAGGATGTTACACACTTTGTGTCCAGTAGCAAGCCTCCAGACCCGTGAGGCATTTTGTTCACAGAGAGAAACAACAAATTGGTCATTATGGGTGATAAGAAGTTGGGATATTTTCTGGCCATTGATCCGGAAGATGTTTTCACCTGTGGCAGTCTGCCAGATGTATTGGCTACATTTGTCATCAGATGTCACCATAAGGTCACCAGATGTGGTAAGAACACAGTTCTCCACAAGGCCTTCATGTTTAAACACCATCTCAATGAAACCTGTGTTGAAATTCCACTTATGGATGGCTTCAGACCCATCCATTGTGTAGACAAAGTCTTCTCTGCCTGACAGCTGTACACTTTGGATCCGTTTCCCTGTTTTGTCAATGTTTGACATTGCTGTTATGATATCAATGTCCCACACTGAGAGAACCCCACTACTGGCTACGGACAAAAGCAAATTATGGTGTGTTGACTTGATCAACTTGACGATGGCTCCTGATATCTCTATTAAACTAGCCATGCATTGTCCACTGTCTCTTCTCCACACAAATATGGATGAAGTATTTTCCATTGATGCTACAATACTTTGGCCATTCTTTGACAGAACAGCAGCTACAAATCTCTCACTACGTTTGGCCTTAAACTTCTCTACCATCTTCCAAAGCTTGGTGTCAAGCACCTCAATGCTTCTGGCTTTGCAAATAAGTACTGATTTCTGATCCTCAGATAATTCTATACCTACCACCTCACTATCATCCCCTCGGCAGTCATAGTCCTCCATAAGCCTGGGATTTGTGATATCTTTGGTGTTCCAGACAGAAAGACTACCTTCATTGTCAATCATCACCATTTGATGGATTGTGTCTAGAACCAGGATGGACTTCACAAATCCACCAGAAAACTCAGAGGTCACTGTTGCAAGCTTATCCCCATTTCCTAGGTGGAATATAGTGGTGGTGTTTAAATATTGCCCACAGAAAGCATACATCCCATCTGGGGAGCATTCAACACAAGTTACTTCATACCAACAATGGAACTGGTATAAGGGCCAGCCATACTGGAGGTCAATCACATTGACATCTTTACTGGCCTCCAGCCAAGCTAAAGCATGGGGGCTGGATAAGGTAAATCCATTGATGAATGCCACCCCACCTGTGATGCCACAGTGCTTTGAGCCTTTAACTTCTACCTCTGACAACAAACAGGATTTATGGTTGTCATAAATTAGTAGCGTGTTTTTTGTAGTGGCAACTACAAGATACTTCTCATCAGTGGTGAGCCTAACACCAAGCACAACTGACCTTGCTGTGTCAATCTGTCTCAGCAACTGTTTGCTCTCTACATCCCATGTACTGACTGAGCCATCTTCAAGAGCTGCAATTACAATGTTGGGAGCCAAGGTAGGTAAAATCTCAACAATCTGCATGTAACTAGAGCACAGTGGTAGTCTCTCTGGACTGTATGTAACATCCATGGAAGAGTGGAGTGGCACTATGGAGCAGTATTTGGGTCCATCCTTGTCACACTCTAGTAAGAGATGTCGGAGTTTGGGAAGGGATGTGACCACAGGAAGAAGTCTTTGCTGAAGCTCCGCAGACAGTGAGGCAGGGTTCTTGATTACTTTGACCTTTATACTTCGTAGTGTGGTAGCAAGGAACTTGAGCTCCTTTTCCTGTGAGTAGCTGTAGGCCAAGTCAATGTCTGACAAGGCCTTGTCAAATTGTCCAATCTTTATCATCGTATATAGCCAACTGAAGTTCATGATAACGCCATACATGAGGTCATCTGTCCGCCCACTCCTTGTCAAATGAAATAACAGTTCTGTCATTTTTCGGTGATTGACAAAGAAGATGTCTGGCTCGAGTAAGTTGCATTGGAACACCCAGGGTTGTTCTGGTGTCTGCCGGTCATAAGAATGCTTGTCAGCAGAGGCTTTGTCATGGCCATGAAGGCTTTGTTGGTTGTGAGGGTTCCGATGCTGAGAGATGTTTAATGAGGCAAAGTGATTGTTGTCACAGTGGAAAATCTTCTTTCTACCACCTGCCCATACCCCAAGAAAATACTCAGCTAAAAGGCTGTGCATTTGATGCACATCTTCTTCATTACTGAGATACAGCTTTTGTGCAATGAGATGCAGATGCCTGTTTGCCCAAACCATCAGGGTTACATTCCGAACCTGACGCTCCACCAAGTAACCCTCCAGCTCTTCTCTTAGTTGAGCAATGAGATCATAGGAGATTCGCAGTGGACTCTTTAGATTTGAGCTAACCATGATGTCTCCAAGTACACTATTGTCCAAAGATAATATGTCCTCCAGTTCGACCTCTGTCAACCCTACACGTGCCATTGTAATGTATCCCAATGCACGAAAGACAAAGTGCGACCCCAGTTTATTTTCAATGGAAATGAAAAGATGTTCTATGCTCTCATGTACTGTTGAGCAAAGGGACTTTTCGTCGACATCTTTATGTGAGCGCCAGTGTACCACCTCACGATAGATAAGGTTGACAAACATGGGCAGTGTACATTTAGCCAGTGCTTCATTTACATATATCTGTTGGCCTGAGGTTACTTTTCGTTTGACACTCAGAAGTTGCTGTTTGAGTGTCTGGCTACATGTTTTACGGTCTCTTTGTGTCAATTCTACATAGCAGTCCTCATCATGAATCAGGCAACGTAATTTCTGTAGTATCCCATGTTTGTTAGGCAAGGTCGATACCACAATGCGAACTGTACAAGGAAGGTGGATAGGCAACCACCACAGCTTACGTGCCTCATCTGCTTCTGACAGCTGTTCCAAGGAATCTAGTATGATCACTAGTGGTCGATGGAAGGATGACTCCCTCAGAAGGTTAATCAACAATTCTCTCATCTCTTCAATCTTGTTTGGTAGGTAGTGGATTAAGCAGCGATAGTTTATGGCAATTTGCTCACAAATACTTTGGAGGAGGTTGCGAAGGTCTGTAGAGAGGTCAGAGGAACCAATGAAGCGAACAATGATGACAGGATCTGTTTCTGTCCCCATTTCTTTCTGAAGACATGAGTATGCCTAGGAAAAAACAAGGGAATGACTGATTGGTTATTCTGTTTTTTAAACACAATTAAATTATTTATGATAAATGTTATACATCTGAATCTCAAAACAGTCTTTGACAATTGCACACATTGGGAGGTGTTCTGAAAGGGTGACTTAAGTTGGGGACTGAAATGCAAAAGTTATAGTACATCGATATTTATGTGGGGAAAGTAGCATTTTCGGAGATGTTTTTTTCAGAGAAGTGCGTTCAGATCACGCAAATCTCGTGTGTAGTTCACACCTCCAAGTTTGTATTTAATACTGCTCCTTAGGCAAGAAAAATGGGCTTAGGTCCTAGGACTGAATCCTGCATAACTGAGACATGCTTCTTTTTTCAGCAAACTCCAACCTGAATCCATAACTAGTACATAACAATGAATTGTGCTAGTGTGTAGTTACATCTGATGTCTGAATATCAGTGTGCAAAATTTTTATGTTAACTCCTCACTGCATGCACATAACTCAACTCTGAATACAGCCCATTAGAATTAAACAATTACAACATTAGAATTAATAGAAAAGCAAATTTTGGGTTGTTGAACAGGATTGTGGTACCCTGTAGACTGCACATTCTAACCAGAGAAGCTGCAACAAGAAAACGTTGATGTGTGAAGGGAGTGGCTCAGGTACAGTGGATTTCATGTCCTGCTGCCCAGCATATATCTGGCTAATCTCAGATCACTTGGAAACAAAATGGATGAGTCACTGCTGCTCAAAAGTACCTGTAAAAACGTTTCACTCTCTGCTGCTCTTTGTTTCACTGAAATGCACCTCAGTGTTGCCACTCCAGACATTGTACTGTGTTTACTGGTTTTCACATCCAATAGTAGTTTGTAACACTTAGCTGTCCTCAGGGTGGTGGAATCTGTTTCTATATTAATGAATGTTGGTACTGGTGTCACAGTGTAAAAGACTTATTGTTGCCAATACCTGGAATCCTTCTTCATTAACTGCAAACCATTTTATTCACTGCAGGATTTCGCTCAATTATTTTTGTTGGAGTGTGTATTCCACCTCAGGCCATGTGAGGCTCTGTGCCACCTGGCTGATGAGATAACCATGATAACTGTGGAGCAAAAAACACCCAGACTCTATTGTCATTATTTTTGTGGATTTTAACAGAGCACATCTCAGTCGCAAACTGTCACAAAATACAATAAACTGCACCGCTGCTACAGTATTAAAGGTTGCCGATCACTTTTTTCCCCTGTGCTGGTTCGGTACATTCTGATCACTGCCTGGTCCACCTTATTCCAGCATATAGACAGAAACTACAGCACTACAAAAATGTACCAGGGATACATTTTTACACACTTGTTTTGACTGAACACACAAGCACCAGTCTTAGTGAGTTTACCACATTCCCACCATCTCTCAGGGTCTGAAATGGGAAGCCAACATTCACTAAAATTGACAAAAAGGCCCAACAGAGAATGTATTATCTGCACCAGCTGAGAAAGTTGAACCTGCAACAGGAGCTGTTCCCCTCCAGAGCATGGAATGCAACGTTAAAACACAATTGCCAACCTTTTGTGCTTAGGTCACCATATTTTAATGCCTTCCCTCCAGTATTTGATTCAGATCGATTTATATCAGAACCACCAGGCAAAGGAATTATTTCTTTCCATATATGACCAGACTCATGAATACTCCTCAACAAATATGATGTCTATGCCACTGTCAGAATTGCCTTTTGTGGTAATGGTGCTATAACTTTTTTGTGTAATATTTATCTATGATTTTTGCCAGACTACCCATTTTCCACCGACTCGCAGGCTGACCTAGGAGCGGCATTTTGGCTCACTGACTGACAGACTGACTCCCATTTTGAAATGCATGTGTGTGAGAAGTCAAGCTAGCTGAATTTCAATCTAGCTATCCTTAGCTAGCAAGCAGTAAGTGATACCAGGGAAATTCTGTGATATACATTCCTCTACTGTGTTTGTTCACAAACTAGCCCAAATCCATGTAATTTTGGGATAGTTGCAGAGAGTTGTAAACTAGCTTATCTCCATACACTGTGCTATGACTGCATTCGTAACTAAATACTGGCGGTATTTATCTCAACCATTATGTTGTTTACTTACATGAATGCATGTTCTGTGCTTAGCTATCTAGTCATCATCTGTCATTTGTCTCAAGGACTTCTAATAAAAACAATTTATCTTTTAGACCCTACATATGACTGCCTTGTCATTTGTGTTATACTTGTGGGACAAATGCAACGAAGCCAATGGTGGTCCAGGAAAACTAGGCTTGCCTTGTTTTGTTTTACTTAAAGTGACAATGTTGTTTGTGAGAACTCAACAATCAAATTCCTTGTATACACAAATGCAATTGGCCAATGAAACATGACTCTGAAATTGCACAACTTATGTGTCCTTTCTCTCTGGCTGCAGGGGTTCACCATTCAAAACTTCATAACCATATATATATAATGTGTACAGAGGAAAAAAGAAAAAGGACAAACAATCACAAAAAATCTTTCCTCTGCCATTTTCTAAGCCAAGACCATTGTTTTCTGATATATTGCAAGTGATCTTGTTAATATGGCTACTTGCCAGAAGTTAAAAAAATGACAACTGGCACATTGTATATGTTTTGTAATATGAATGATATAATTGCAAACTCATTGTTATTTTATTTAGATAGTCCCTCAACCCACAATGCCCACAATCCACACAGCAGAGCCGAGGATTGAAAAAAAAGAGATTTTCCTATGGAGCAAAAGGCAAATAAATTCATAGTGTTACTTTTTGGTCGTCTGCTAAGCAATCTGTTGTTGTGTTTAGCTGGGCCAGGACCGCAAATTTGTTCTTTGAATTGCCTAGACCTGATTTTTGACTAAATGTATTATTTTGATTAGTCATTAGTGTTTGTGTTTGGTCTCAATGCCAGTTACAAATTCCACATAGCAATGAATCACTTGTACTCTATTATTAGAAAATCTAAGTATGAACATGAGTTGAGAAATGTTTCTGCCATAAAATCATGGTTTGGAGCATGTGTGTGTGGCATCAGTATTCTTGGTATTTTTGTGACCATTGTCACAGGCAATGAGTGTTCAAGTTAGGATTAGAATTAATACATTATGAAGAGGTGTGGTTAGATGTGATAGCCAAGATATGCTCTCTTGGACCTACAAATTTTCTGTTTCAGGAAACAAGTTATAACAAATGTGTCACGAATCGTGATGGAGCAGAGATAGGACGGATGCAAGTGCAGGATGAACAATTGTTTATTTAGAACGAGAGACAGGCAGACAAATCCAAAATGTGATCCAAAACGTAATCCACAAACATGCAAGAGGTCAGGCGATTGGCAAACAGGCATACACGGGGCAAGTCAGGAATCTAGGTCGATAAACAAAACAAGAAACGAACTATGACGAGGGACTGGAAGCGGATAATCCAGTGCGAACTAACTCTAAACATGGACTGTGACTATGACTATGATCCAAACTAAACTAACTCTAAACATGGACCGTGACTATGAATACGCTACGAACTAAACTAACTCTAAAGTATTAATCTTCCACGTTGTGTGCTGGGAGGCGCGCGGTATATATGCGGACATAATCAGCGTCTAAACTGCTAGCAGCTGAGAGCAATACCGACCCACGTGAAATCCCAGCCAATGACAGAACAGGGAGGAGACATGACAGAAACATAAACAAAACACACGTGTCCAGATGTCATTACGGTCAACAACGGAAAAGCAGGTGCTCGCACATTCGCGCTTAGAGCACGCTGCTTAAAGGGGGAATCGTGACAAAATGTTCCCCTTTGTTTTTGGTATGAATGCACTTGTTACTTCAACAATAGTCTGCATGAAAGATGATTACAATTGTCTGGAGAGGAAAAAGAATAGTGGATGGCTGGTATAACATCGTATCACGATCGCTACATCTTAATCCAATTCTTAATGTGTAGCATCAAATATTAATCTCACTGAAGCATTATTGTGTACATCTTAAGGCAACCTACAATATGAATCAATTACATGTTTCCGAATGGCCCACAAATAAAGAGCATTTAGTTTATGATCTCTCGCCAATATTAATCTTTACTAGAACCAGAAAGTATGACCACATCACCCCAATCTTATCCACAATGCATTGGCTCCCAGTAAAATTTTGCATGGATTATAAACATACTTCTACTGACCTCGAAAGCACTGAATGATTTCACGCCACAGTACCTGAGCGAACATTTGGTCTTTTATGATCCACCACGCCTACTTAGATCAAAAGGTGCAGGCTATTTGTTGGTACCTTGAATAGTGAAGGCAACAGGAGAGGGAAGAGCTTTCTTTTACAAAGCCCCACAGTTATGGAACAGCCTTCCAATTAGTATTCGGGACTCAGACACAGTGTCTTTGTTTATGTCCAGGGTGAAAACATATTTCTTTACTCAAGCTTACCATGAATAGACTTTCTTTTATGCAAAGTACACAGTCTTCTCCATCACGGGTTAGTAAGCATAGCCAATAATCTCTCCCTCTCTTTACCTCCCTCCCCTTCTCTCTTTCTGTCGAGCCATACATGATATTATGGAGATGCCAGTGATCCTGACCCTTTCTGCTCTCCAGACCTGCCTGATCCATCCTGACGCCCTACCTCTGGATGGAGTTGTCATCAATTGGAAGTCACATGCTGCTGCTGAGGATGCCCCACATGGTGCAGCCTAAAGATCACTGAGATTGCTGAGGATGGTACCATTATGGTATATTTGGTACAATTCATATTAACAGTTATGCTGTGATGGCTAGGACTACAATTGCTATTATAGCCTTAGCACTGCAATTACCACAAACAGTTTTGCACTCAAGTCTCCATCAGTGAACAGTGGAGAAGTTCAACAAAACAGACTTCATGTAAAAACTGTAATGAATTTTCCTGGTTATACAACTGCACTAATTGAGCATGTAGTATTCGCACATTTATAGAAGGGACTTATTTATAATTATACTATCTGTTGTCACCCAGATGAGGATGGGTTCCCTTTTGAGTCTGGTTCCTCTCAAGGTTTCTTCCTCATATCGCCTAAGGGAGTATTTCCTTGCAACTATTGCCTCTGGCTTGCTCATTAGGGACAAATTCATAAATTTTAAATCTATATTCTGAATTTATATATTTCTATAAAACTTTGGGACATTGCCCATTGTTAAAAGTGCTATACAAATAAAACACTCACCTGTTTTGCCACCTCAGCAAGCAACAGCGTCTTTCCTGTACATGGCCCTCCATAAATGACTAGGGGCAATATTCTCCCTCCTTTGGATGGGTACAGGTATTCCTGCACCATATCCAGGACCTCACTTTTATATACATAAAAAGAGGAAAATGTCTTGCACAGCGAAAGATGTTGTATGATCTCGTCATACAATAGATCTGTTTCTGTGTCAAAGTTTTGCTGGACAGTAGCTTGAATAATGTCCACCATGTCCTCATAGAACTGCTTACACAGACCCTCCACATAATGACTCTCTACCTCTTGAGAGTAGCCCAGCTTCATGTCGCAATGGGTGACCGAGGAATAGACACGGAGGTTGGATGCTGCGACTATTGTGGGGATGAACTCATCTCTGACTTTCAGAAGCCGCTCATAGGCCTCTTGGTTCCTCATGATGCGATCTCCACTCATAACAGTGTCCATGTAGCGGGCCATGTCTGGGATCTTAGCAAAGCGCTCAAAGTTGGAGATTTTGCGGATGTAACACACACACTTCTTCAGGAAGGCTGGGGTCTGTTTTCCTAAAGCAAAGTCCAATTCATCCTCCAGTGCTATGAAAAAGAGAGCAGAAACGTTACTTCTCATTCATGCTTTTGAAATATTTGATATTTTAATCACTACACACTATAATACTCTACACTGTGTCTGTGTTTTTGGCAGTCTTTAGCATGTGATTAGTTCTGCTTCCTTAAGCTGCCTTTAAGGCAAAACATATTTGATATGATCTCTTAATCCATCATTGCACCCTCTTATCAAAGTCCTCCAAAGAGAGTGTTCCACTGATAGCCTGCCAACCCTGTCAGCTTAGTTTCGCAAACTCAAAGCTTGCTTTGTTAATGAGGGGATGAGAAGAAGAATATGGCTGGAAAGGCAACATTTTGGAGGCTGCAATCTCAAGTCCCATATGTTTTAGTTGCTGTACAATTAGTGGTCATTTGAGGAGAAAAATGTTGAATAAGAATTATAATTGGCCTACTAGATTTCCCTTGTGCCTATAGGTTAGTAGAACAGTGTGCTGAAATCTACTGCTGTTGTGATCTTGACCATGTTTGTCCTGTAATTACCAAAAATTTTAAGTTTAAAAAATCTGATTGCACAATAGTGGGCTATTGGGCACCTTTTTTACAAACTGAAAAATATATGTCCTGTCTTGACCCCCTAAAGCTGTTAGTGTGGCCACTAACATAGATTGAATATCAACTCATTAAGACATTTAACTGGAAGTTTGTATGTATAAATTAAACCATGGTAACAGAAAGAATGTACTTTAAGATGTAAGACAGTTTAGCTTTTCTGCAAGGTGTCTGATGAACACAAAGCATATTCAAAGCATATTTAGTTTAAGAAGATGGCCCAGCAATTTTGCTTTGCAGTAGTTTTATAACAAATTTATAACACGGTCTTTGTTACGTTAACTGAGCATACATTTGTGCATACAAGGAATTTGATTGTTGAGTTCTCACAAACAACATTGTCACTTTAACAGCCGTAGATGGATATAACTAAGAGGAGCTCTCATCTACGTACACCTGTTTCACTTATTCATAAATGATGGGAATTATAACAGGAAAAATGCAAAATTATTTGCATCCAATCTAGAGTGCTGAATCCCTACACACTGCCACAGATTTCTACGGAGGTAGAATTCATCTGCCACATACCCGAACATAGAAATTTTTTGGCCTGTGGACTTTTCATGGTTCCTTTCTCTTGTAGTTGTAAGACTGCAGTTCTAAAGATTTTCTTGATCTCTTCAGAGACAGCTCTCCAAGCCTTTGCATTCTTGGCCTTTGCAACACTGCTCGACTCCATCTGTGGGAGAGAAGGAAAGAGTCATGGTCAATGATCTGCCAGCAGTCAAAGAAAATATTTAAGCTTCCCAGACAATGATTTATCTCTACACTATGTTGGTCTTTGAATGTTTAAAAAGAGATTCTTGGTTCCTTTCTCTGGTTAAGAATAAAGCTTAATCCATCCCCAATGTAAAGCCTCAGTTAGATAAATAGCCAGTCAGGTCATGCTCCCTGTTTTAAATTCCGAAAGCTGTCATCGATCTGATCAATTTTGTCTGTTTTTGGAAAGCATGTAAAGTGCATATAAAGGGAAGTGGTGGCTGAACGGTTAAGGCTCTGGGTTACTGATCTGAAGGTCAGGGGTTCAAGCCTCAGGAATGCCAAGCTGCCACTGTTGCCACTTAACCCTCCCTGCTCCAGGGCTGCCTTATCATGGCTGACCCTGCACTCTGATCCAAACTTCCTGAAAAGAATTTCACTGTGCTGTAATGTATATGTGACCAATAAAGGCTTCTTCTTCTTCTAAAAGTGAGAGAAAGGGAGAAGAGAGTGATAGAAAGAGAAGGAGGGGGCAAGTTACATTGGGCCAGATCTTTTTTTTTTTTGCTGAATACAGGCAGAAATTCAAACCCTGCTGTTTTTCTCATTTTAGTCCAGCAGAGCCACAGCAGAACTCCTTCTTAACACAAACAACAAACTACAGTGTGTGTTGAGACCTGCTTTATACATGTGCCATGACATGGGCCTGGCAGTGTGTCTTTTTTAACTGAGCATATGAGTATGAAAGAAAGACAGAAAAAGAGGGATACATAGATGAAGAATGCAAGTATCTGTGAGTGGACGTGTAGGTGATTGCATATTCAGGAGAAAGAAAGTAAAAGAGATAGTGATAGAGAAAAATCTAAAAGTCAGAAAAAAGCAAGCAATGCTAGATCCTGCACTCGTACTAAGGTTTAATGAAATACAAACTGAATTTATGAGCCTAATAAACTCTCCTGCAGGAAACCAGCTTGCTCTCTTGGGTCAGGCAATTTCTGAGAGGTCCTCAAGCACTGGTCTAGCACATTGTGACATTTACATGATATGTCTCAGAGTCAGGGTTCAAATTTGTCTATATGGCCTCTCTAGGAACATTAAATGTATAATTCAGAAGGTTTCTCTTTGAGTTAAATCAACATGAAGTAGCACAAGTAAAATGAAGTAGTGCAAAACGGTTGTTAAGTTCCTTGAGATTATGTCTCTACATTCATCTGGTTCACAAAAAAAAAAAAAAAAACACATGCTGATGAGAGCATTTTTTAAAACATGTAAATAACATGTAAAGATGTCAAGTTTAAAAGATATATACCAAGGTGCCAGTTTGTTAGTTACACCCCCCACCAACATCCAAACTGTACACTACAATAATGTCATGTAATATCTCATGTCATGTAACATGCAGTGTGTGGTATTAATCAGACATACCAGAGAGTTGAAGCGTAAAATGAAAGCCAGTACAAATACAAAACATTAAAGGAATGAAACCTTTAAGAAAATACTTTGTTTGTACGCTATAACAAACTGGGTAAGAAAGTACTGTAGGTCTTGCCTTGGATGAGACCCAGGTGATTTAAAAAATATTAATTTAAAGAGGCAGTAATGGTGAGAAAATATTATATAATGGTGACTGGGAGTTTAAAACTTCCCCTCATAAATGCAATTAATTGTATTTTTTTCCAAAGTAAAGGTTTAAAATGTAACAAAATACATTAGACATCTACACACAGCTTTCAAGTGCACACAGCTTGTTTATTGCATATCACTTCCTTTTATAAGTGCTATACTCTAATTACATTTCATTCATGTTGCTGCTGATTTACAGCCGGTTAAACACAATGCGCTGCACATGCTGTGTTTTAAATCGAAGCACTTACAACTTATTTAGCTGCATGTTGCCATTCTATGACAATATGGTGGCCAGATGAACATGGGACAGAACAGTTACAGTCCCATGTCATCCAGAAGAAGCAGCTCTGATGCTTTGTGTCAGCTTATTGGGCTACGTCACTTATCGGATTTTGACTTTGATGGGACGCATTGCCAAAGACTATGTTCTGTGTTGATGTGGTCAGTGAAAAACAAGAATGCACATTTTCTCGGGGCACAGGAATGTCCAACTGGATTTCTCACTTAGAACATCTCATCTGAACATCATTGTTAAGTTCCTTCTTTCATGGCTGCAGTCCATCCACACTCAAAGATTATTCCAGCAATATACTTTTTACCAAGTCATATGCCATTACTGAATGATTCTTGAAATATGGAAGGTAGTGGCCATTGTTTCAGTGGCTTGCATAATTCCTGTACCTCAATTCTATTGAGACTACAATTTTACAACTAACATTTTAGCAATTGTGTAAAACAATCATTTATGCATGGAACACCATACTGGCACAATGCCACCAGTATTGAAGAATCTTTGCCTAAGTAAATACTTGCTTTAATGAAGGATGGATGTGTCCCTAATAAACATTCAACCAAGTGTACACTACGAACATGTAATGATGAAGATTGGACTACAATACAGGATAGAAGTTGTTATCCAGGTCTAATCTTGATCTCCAATTATTTTACATTATACCATTTTTATTTATACCAATGTGTGTGTTAGGTGAAACAGGTAATATCAACTTTACCTCCCATTAGTAATATGTCATAAATGTCTACATTGTCTATCATCCTTACCGAGTTCTGATAGTTTTTCAGCATCTCAGCTTTGGGTTTGAGGTAGTATGCCGGTGGTACTGAGTTTTCATCCCGGCAGTACCACTCCTCCAGGATTCGTGTATCCAGACCTGCTTCCACTGCTGCATCTAGAATCATTTCAAATTCAGCCGATTCCACTTCCCCTGGAACACGAATGCTGCCATACTTCTCCCCCACCAAACCCTGTGAGACGAGAAATACAAAGAAAAGAAGACTACACTAGTAAACACTTGCTACGACCAGTAAACACTTCATTAAATGGCATGTGACAACCAATGCCACTGGCACATCATTTTACCTCAGCCAAATATTTCACATTAAATTGAACTTAATGATGTTCTGCATAATTCCCCATTCACCTTTAACTATATTAAGCAACAGCAGGAACATGAATTTCACATTTCCTACTAACACAGAACACAAAAGAAAGACACAATTATGAGGAGGGGATTCTATAAAGTAAGCCTGTCATGACTGAGACAACATGATAACATTGGGGAAATTTGCTACTTAGTCTCTATTACCTACCAGCCTGCTTTACTGGCAATAAAGCAAATCCCATGCACTGATGTGTCCAGAATTACTAACATCCTTCATAAGAATTACAATAACATAATTATACGAATTTTCCACTTAATTTGAGAAATCATACACAATGAAAGAGACATGCTATTACCAACATTATTACATTACTACTCATGCCTTTTAAAATTAGTAGTGAAAAATATTAAGAATATGGAGCTTTAACAGCTAGATTAAGGAAATGAGCTTAAAACCGCTGAAGCAAAATCTCTCTGTATTTTGCACTTTTAATATTTATGAGAGGAACAACTAAAGTTTTAAAAAGTATATAGTATTATTGTCATTTTTTCCCTAGAGCTGCTTAATGAGTATCACAAAGTACTTACATAGTGATCAAGTGCATAACTCGTACTATAAAAAGGAAAACCTTGTATTTAGAGGTATTCTTTTCATTTGTACACACACACACACAAACACACACACACACACACACACACACACACACACACACAAATGTAAAAAAAAAAATCCAACAAAAGGGTAAGAGGAAAAAAGATACCAGAGTTTCATATTTTATGTATTTTTGGAACTGGGTCATCCTCATCTTCAGGTTTATACATTCCAAAAGTTATAGTCTCATGTCTCAGCATGTGTGCTACTTAGAGAAAGAGTGAATCTAAAAGAAAAAGTGGAAAACATATACGATGTGGTAGGATATACCTCTGACATATACACATCTTTTGGGAAATGTGGAGCATTATGCTGTATCTGAGAGGAGACGAGAGACACAGATCTCTCTCGTTCCCCCTCACTGCGTGTGTGTGTGTGTGTGTGTGTGTGTGTGTGTGTGTGTGTGTGTGTGTGTGTGTGTGTGTGTGTGTGTGTGTGTGTACAGCAGTGCCACCTGCCTTCTGACAAGCTCCCACAATAATCAATATTGTCTTTGGCCGGTGGTGTGTGTATGGATGTTTAAAGTACTCATGGCAGTTTGTTGGCCTGTTATTGCTAATTCACCTGTATAAGTGAATAAGTCTCTTTGCATAATCTAATAAAAATATAAACTTCAGTTCAGCTTTTTTTATTGGAGCTGTTGTGACAACCCTCTAGCCTCATCTTGCTTTGGGTTTTGAATCTTGTGTGTTTAAGGTGAATGGAGGAAGAGCTCTGTCTTTACCAGTGAATATATTTACCCGAGTCTCCGTGCCTTATAAAATATGGCTGGTCTTCTTTTCTATTTTGTCTTATTTTAATTTTGTCATTTACACTTTTGTCACATCCTACACACTGTCACATCCTACACATGCTTATGTTTGGCTTTTTAGTTTAAGCTAATGCATTTGGACCCAATAAAATTGAGAAGTTTTCTTTCATTCAGTGTGTCTGTCTTTGTTGTTGCTTAAGGTAGGGTTGCAACAAATTGGGGCTTGACTATTCATATTACATGAAGTTTATTTGTGTTTCGCTTTGGTTTAACCATGTTTTTAATAAAGATGTTGCCTGGTTATGTACATTTGATTAAATCAGATGTTGTAGGTATTATCAGTGACGTGATACCTGTGTGAAATACAGTTCACAGCTCATTTTTTCCCCATAGTTACTAGATTTTCTTTGCCATCTTTCTTCTTCAAGCACATTGACGATTTTTATAAGTATTTTTTTTTACAAATAATTTAACAGCCTGATATGCCTGATTTGCAGATAAATAATCAAAGGCATTTACCAGTAAGTAAAGCAAAAATCACTGACAATTTAAAAAAGCAAAACAACATTGATAATCACAATTACACATATAGGAACCTGGAACTAAAGTGTAGGTTACAGAGTTTAGTGTAAACATTGTAATTTGTTAACGTGAATCAGAATGAGCAGATGGATCTTTATCAGCTCGTTATCTTTCAGTTGAGTAATACATGCATTTGCATACAAGAAGCACCTTGAAGCGCTGACCTGGACATGGGGATTTAGGCAGACGGGGATATACAGAGATGCTTAGAGATAAGATGTTTTTGAGATTTCAGATGAGTTTTTGCTTTTCCGTGTTTGATTAACTTCTCTCTGTGTTCTGTATATGTGAAATGAACATGTGTTTATTTGATCAGGCTCACCTAGTATAGTTTAATTAAACCTGACTTCAGTTCAATCTGAAATATTCAAGCTCTAAAATGATTCAAAACCTAGTTATAAAAACAAGTCAGCTAACTACAGGTGAGGTTGGAAAATGATTTGGTTTTTATTAAATACATTTAGTGCCATCCTGGTATAGCCAGGAATTCATTTCAGAGTGAATATACAAAACAAAATCACCAGATGATATGTACAATTATATTGATTGTACAAGTGGGACATGCTCATGTATTGTGGGTGGATGGAAGACAGTAGTAATATTTTATCTTAAAAAACCACATCAAAAATGATATATTTCATCTTATAAAACCAGGTGTACACTTCTCATCTTTCAGTAAACACAGCATGTTTATTGTGTGAATGGGAGCTGCTTGGGAGGTGGTTCAGGAAAGTGCTGGTTTCAGCTCAAAAGATTTAGTGTTTGGCTGCAAGGTGTGTGTGCTTTTAGTCATGTGGAAATGGGAAAATTAATACTTGGCAAAAAAAACAAACAAACAAACAAACAAAAAAACCCAAAAAACTAGCCAGAATAAACTTAAGTGCCAGTATAACTGCATGTTTGAACACGTTTTTTTTTTTATTCAGGTGACCAGGTACCTGTTCTTTGGCCTGTAGTTGGTTCTCCTTTTGAGGATAAATTACATGGTGCACAATGGTTTGTAAAGTGTTGGAAAAGAACTATTAGGTTGCATCTTTGCAGAATTTGCAAGTCTTTTTATGAATACTGGTATGTCTGAGGGGGCACAGTGGCTTAGTGGTTGGCACGTTTGCTTTGCACCTCTGGAGTTGGGGTTTTAAATCCTGCCTCCACCCTGTGTGTGAGGAGTTCTCCCTGTTTTTCTGGGGTTTCCTGCAGGTACACCAGTTTCCTCCCCCAGTTCAAAGACATGCCTTGTAAGCTGTTCTTAGTGGTTGTGCCCTGTGATGGGTTGGCATCCTGTTCAGGGGGTCCCCCGCCTTGTGCCCTGAGCTCCCTGGGATAGACTCCAAACTCCCCCATGACCCTGTGTAGGATAAGCGGTATGGAAAATGGATGGATGGTGCGTCTGAGACAATTGGATAATAATAGATATCCAATATCTACCTAGGTGAGGATGAAATACCTGATTATTATATGATATTTTTTGCAATTATTGGTGAAGGTTGGTTGTTTGATTGAAAATGAAGAGCCCTTGAAAAATTTAGGCTGCTCGCTTAGTCATTGGCTTCCTACGAAGTGCTCAGATCTCAATGAACCAATTAGAAGTTGCCCTGTTATATTCATGGACAGATTCATGGGAGCAAGACACCGATATGGCTGATGCAATCAAATATCAACTTGGTCGTTGTTTCTAAAGTCTGACCTAATTGGGATGAGGTAAATCAGTGAATTGTGAGAATTCTCAGTATAATTATTTGTTCTGTCTTATCCTAGTATAAAGATAGTACAAAGATAATTTTGTGCTCAGCTGAAATACTTTTATTTTAGGGATACGCAAAGGAGCCAAGGGAGGAATATAATAATAATTGGTTGTCTTGTCTTGTTTTTAGGCTGCTGGGAGGCTTCACACAATAAACAGACATTTTGGATGACATAAGTGTACTTCTTTTAAATTTCTGTCATTTTGACAGTATTCTCTAAAGAGTATATTGTGGTAAACTACATTATATCCCTAGAAGCATTTCTGTTGTTTCTTGTGTAGTGATACACAGTTGTATGTAGTCGCTGTCCTTTGAAGTGGTTTGAGGAGTGTGTCTGAACTGTACTTTCTTCTTCTTTCTGCTTTCCTCAGTCTATTCTCTCCTTTTCCGTCTCTTCCACCACCTCATTGTGCCTGAGGCTCTGTGACTGTGTGTCAGCTGCACTTCTTCTCTAGCAAGAGCTTTGATGTTTCTGTCTCTTAACTGAAAGAAACCTCCGAGTCTTTTTATTTAAAGAGGTGTCAGAGGCTTAGTGAGAATTTAAAAGCATTTGGGTCATGCTCCGTTTCTTTACCTAAAGCAGTTACTCGTATTGACTGTTTAGAAATTATATTAATAATATCGGCTTAAAATAAAACGAAAAAAAAAAAAAGATACATATGATAGAAGAGTGGCTCATGCAGGGCTTCAACACCCAAAACTGCTCATAATTACTGAAAATAGGTCCTATGAAAGACTCAGAGCTTCAGAGCTATGACTTTTTATTTTAATTTTAATATGTCCTCACTTCTTTTTGTCTCTCCTACTGTCTGTCTGTCTCTCTCTCTCTCTCTCTCTCTCTCTCTCTCTCACTTGCAGGCTGTCACAGTCAGATTAAACAGCTTCAATCTGCAAAGAGTCCCTCTCTGGAGACTCAAACTGACACATGCAACCCAGAACTGTCAACTGCAACCCCCTACTCTTGTCTTTTCTCCTTCTCTGATCAAACACTGGGTTCCCAGTTTACAATAAACAGTCCTGAATACATACATAACTCCCAGCAATGGCGCATCACAACAACAGTGAGGGCTGTCGACTGTCACTGTTTCCAGACACCTCACATATCAAGTCTCTAAAAGCACACACCGAGAGGTTCAGGGAAGATGGCTTGTCGTCTTATTTTGTGGAGTGCTAAGAAAACATCAGTATTTTACATAGCTTGCAAATAGGGCAGAATTTGCTGCTTGGGTATCCAAAGCAGGGAAGTCTGTTTGGGTTTTCCTTCAACCTTTTACCTGTTTTGCATCACTTCCACTGGGATTCACGTTTTTTGGAGAATCCAAACGTCTGAACTCTCTCCCTAGATAAACAGCAAAGCACAGCTTTGAGCTGTGACCTCATTCTCTTAGGGAATAATAAAGCAGATTTTTGGCTAGAGCATGCTAGCCAGGGTGTCTCCAGACTCTGAATGCCTCAGAAAGAAACTTTTCCCAAACTGTAATAAGCAATTATGGAAAAATAACAGAACCATGTTTGATCATTTTAGCAAAACAAAATAGTTACCAAAAAAAAAAAAAGGATGGTTAATATTCTGAATGTGTCCAACTTCCAAGGATAGTTTCGCATAAAGTTTTCCATTATGTTATAGAGATAGCAGATGTTTAAATACAGGCTTGCGCCTACTTTAATTCAGCCATGGCAGAAACCAGAGCAGTTTGAGCCGAGAAAGAGATTACATATTTCATCGATCTGAGAGAGGGAGCTTGAAAGAGGGCAAGAGGAACTTGGGATTTGCTGGAGGACAGGAAGGATATAGATGTGTGAGAATAGGAGGAGTGAAGTAGGAGAGAGTGACAGGAAGAGAGATCGAGAGAGTGACAAGATCTATTAAATAAGGCGTGAGAGTGGGAGAAAGACAGATGACTGAAAACACCGATAAGATAAGGGGAAAGGAGAGAGAAAATGAGAAACCCAGATTAAATTAGAAAAAGGATGTTCGAGTACCAGAGAGAGTTATGAAGGGGAAGGCAGCAAAATGAAGGATAGCTATTGAAGTGTTGAAAGAGAAAGACAGAGGATTCTGTGTGTCCTGTAAGCGTGTGACCGAGACACAGACAGTCAAGAGACGTAGACAATGTGTGGGAGACTGCATGAGATAGAAGGAGAGAGCTATCATAATGAGAAGGAGGACAGTAGGAGGATGAGGGACCAACGGTACTCCCAGCTCTCTTTCTCTCCACTCACTCTGCTTGTCATTCTCTGACTCCAATTATCCTCCTATCCCTCACCCACATCACTCATTTACATTTTAATCATTTAACATCCATCTCACCCACACCTGTGCACTGATCTCTCATCTGCACTCGACCTGACAGTGATCAGCACTACACACACTGACACACACACTCACACCCACCAGAGGACAGTGATTATTACTAAAATGTGTCCTTTACGTCAGCCAAATTTTTGATTACAGTTTTTAAAAACAACAGTTATTAGTGCTCGTCACTGCACTTGTCTAAAGTTCATTAAGGCTGTATGGCATCTGGGATTCGTCCAGATGTTCAGCGGGAACACCTGAGATTGTTCAGAGCACTCCTGCTGTCGACGAAAAGCCTTGTCCTTAAGTAGACAATGTTCATTACAAGGCAGCAGACTACTCAAAGGATGTGTCAATTACAGAGACAGATTTTGATTAGCATACAATTAATTGCACATCTTTAATGCATTGCACATAACATAGTGGCAGATAGAATACCAAGCATCTGTGTTCAGGTAGAGGTTCGAACACACATTATAAAGATAACGGGAAAACATTTTTTATTTTGTAGAGTAACATACTTCCAAATTTGGAGATACATTACATTTGGAATAGCTGGTGTTGTGGGAGTAAAGGGAAATGAAACATGGCATAATGTTAGTGGTGAGTAATATTTTCCCCCGCCAAGCCCATGGTGGTGTAATCAAAATTCAGAAGACATTTAGCGATCATTACATTTTGATGAATCATGCATAAAATGACTATGGATGTAAATGAATCATTTCAAAGTAGACAATGGTCACTTTTGATTTTAGATGCTGTTAATACTTGTCACATGCAGTTTCTCTCCTGTCTTCCAATACTTTGTCTCACTGGTCTTAAAATACTCTGCCTCACTGGTCCTCTAGCACTCTGCCTCACAGGCTTTACAACAATCTGCTTTGCTGGTCTTTGAACACTCTGCCTTGCCGGTCTTCCAACACCCTGCCCCAATAATCTTCTAACATACTATCTCACTGGTCTTCCAGTACTCTTCCTGGCCAGTCTTCCAACATTCAGCCTCGCTGGTCTTCTAACACTTTGACTCACTGTTTTTCCAGCACTCTACCTCAACTGTCTTTTAACACTCATTAGTCTTCATTAGTCTTCCAGTACTCCACCTTGCTGGTCTTCCCATACTCTGCCTTGCTGGTTTTCCAAACTTCTGCCTCTCTAGTCTTCCAATACTCAGCCTTGCTGTTCTTCCAACAATCTACCTTGCTCCTTCCAACACTGTGCCCCACTGGTTTTCCATTAGCCTGCCTCACCAGGTTTCCGATGCTCTGCCTCACTGGTCTTTCAACACTCCACCTTCCACTCCATATTGCCTTGGCAGACATTCAGCATGCTGCGTTGCCCCTTAAACAGAATAGTTATCCTGGTTTTCTTTAACCTATTGCCATTATTACCTTTCAACAGTGTGTAAGAAGTGAGAGATGTGTAAAACATTAGAATCATGCACTACAATCACAAGCTGAGTACTGTAACATGCTTAAACCACATTAGAAGTGACATGCTCATGACTACTATACTCCATCTTCAGTTGAGCAATTATCAACTGACATTCTGACATTAACTCCTGCACACGACAGTCTAAATCTTTTTTTTAGCCACACACTTGTGGAGCACATAAAAACAATTCACATCAAAACAATTTATAACCTTACCATCTTACTAATGTCAATTTGAGACAAACTGCTTTTCTTTATATAGAGTAGACAATAGAGTATATCTACAGTGTGTGTATACACACATACTCACAGTATATATATATATATATATATATATATATATATATATATATATATATGTGTGTGTGTGTGTGTGTGTGTGTGTGTGTGTGTGTGTGTGTGTGCATAATTAAGGGTTATAATGTGTTTTTAGGATAATTGGTAAGCATTATACAATAATGCATTGTCATTTTACTGTTAAGGGGGATTGGTAGAAGCTCATATATACCCACAACAAAGCATGGACCTGCAGATGTCTTCAGGCATTCTTCTAGAAGCTTCATCCGCAGTCTCTGTAGTTCTGGACTGTCCCACTCTTCAGGGTCCACACCCCAGTACAGGTCCACCACCTGAAACACACACATAGGCTATAAGTGAACTAAACTTACATCAGTATAGCATATGCGATTTCAAATCTTCATTCTTATTTAGGGTTCTTACATTCTTCTAACTTAGTGATCCCTGATCTTTTCTACAACCTTTATACAACAATATTGCATACAAAAGTTGTATTGTAATTATGACATGCTTTAATTATGATACAGTATAGTTTTAACACACTATGGCTTTCCTGTAGTAATTTATGGCCATCTTAGGTATCAAATGCTGATATACAAGATACTAAAATGATTACAATATGATGCTTTAGGGAAACTAAAGCCACAGCCACAGTTTCACTATGTTTAACTATGAAATTAAAATGGTTTTACATAGTTAGAACATGACTGAATAGCACAGTAACCATGATTGTACTAAAACACTATTATGTTATCATATTATGACATTTTTCATAAGCAAAATTTAAAAAAAAAAACAAGAAAAAAAAACCCCTTTTGCACAGGTCAAGTTGAGCACATAATTAATTATTAGTTAATTATTAGTTTAATCGTCCCTTTTGTTTCTTTAATTTCTCTTATTCCTAGAATGTATTAATTGCTATTTCCCCCCAACACTCTTACAGTACATCTTTTAAAGAACAGAAACGGTGCAAGAGAGTCAGGAAGTGGAAAGAAAGACTGAGGAAAGAGATGAAAAGGAAGTCTACATGGATTGTCTCAACAGGGAGCTAAGTCTTGGTTTCACACAGCAAACAGATTTGACAGCATACTGCTAGAAATGAACAGTGTTAAATAGAGGAGGGAGACTGGTCTTTCTGTGAACACTTTCTTTCCCATCTCACATTTGTATTTCTATTATTTGCTGTTTGTCATGTGCATGTTTCGGTAGTGGTGGTTGGTGATAGAGTGTGGTAGGAAGTGTAAAAATGGCATATTGCTCAATAACAGTGTTACAGTCTCCTGTGGAGAGTCTTAAACTTGCCTTTCCCCAAAACATCGAGAGCAAGCCTGGCCATCTGGGTGTAATATACACACGCATACACAAATGCACACCTCAGAGCTATGATTATCAGTGATATCTAATACTCCTCAATATGCTTCCTGTTGCCAAGGTATGTGCAGCAGGTATGATAGCAGTGTGATTTAAGATGTCTTGTGTTGAGGATATATTTCCGTAATGTGTCAGTCAACGTCATCCATATCCATAGCATAGAACATGTCAATGGATTTCAGATCTTATCTGATACCCATCCTGAGTTCAGCCCTTTTACGGAGACATACAGTATCGCATGAGATTGGTACATTTCGGCATCCCTACTTGCTAAAGTTCCAGTGCATTTTGTACGTGTGGATGAGAGACAGCATATGTGTATTGGGTGTGGTTAAAAACAACTTAATGAAAAGAGACAGGACATTTCCTGAGCACCAGAATTGCATGGCGTGGGGATGTCCCTGGACACATTTGTCAAAATCAATTTTGCTGATACACATAATCCAAACAGTAAACTCATTGTCTGTCACTTCGGTTCTTGCTCTGTGTGTGTGTGTGTGTGTATGTGTGAAAGTAATGAAGGGTTTACATTGCAGTTATTCTTCTATTTAACCAATTATTAGATGGCTTAACCATCATGTTTGATCATATATAAATTTTATTCAGATAGCTTGTCAGACTACCTCTCACTTCCCTGGACTGTATTGCAGAATGTACTATCAATCCAGATTTGATCCTTTCCCCATAATTAGACACACACACACACACACACACACACACACACACACACACACACACACACACTCGTAATTTAGGTTTTGAAGCAATGGAGCAGGTTTCTCCCAAAGCCAAATCTGACACAGTTTCTTATGACAAATGTTGACTTCAAAATCCAGTGAGCCATCCATACTTCACCATTAGGGAACAATACAACCAACCTTCATACCCCAAACCCTCTGAGACTATAAGCTCTGCATTTATGTAGAAGGACCACACATTCACACATATACCACAATGCTTTCAAGTAATATAGGTTGGCAGGAAGGATGGATTAACAGAATGGGTAATTAGGACATGACAGGAAGTTCCTAGATACTTACTGACAACACAATAAAGCAACACCTGAACGAGTGCACTAATGACCAGCTCATACTGTATGTTCCTTCTTTCCTCTGGTTTCCGAGCATTCAATTTCATTCAGTTTTATTTGTATTGTGCACTTTAACAGTAGACACTGTCATGAAGCAGCTTTACAGAAATCCGGATGTAAATGTAGATCCCTAATGAGCAGACCAGAGGCGAAAGTGGCAAGAAAGAAAACTCACTGAGACAACATGAGCAGAGGTGGCTGGTTTAAATGGGCTACCAGGGTTAAGCCCACCCTGTCTTTTCAGTATTAGGTTTAATTTTTTTAATCCACTTCTGTTTATTTGCTGTTAATTTTTTTTTAGAAACAAGAACAACCACACCACTAACAGTCATAAGAAAATTACACAGAATGGTTGGGTTGATTTACTTTTATTCCGGATTGTAGATTCATGAAGGTGCAAGTGACACTCATACCAGGTGATTTCACCGAGTGAAACACTCCTCAAATTTGTTCTCCATTTGGTTTGATGCTCTATACGGCCAAAGGTTTGTGGACCATCACATCCATTTTTGCTTTTTGGGCATCTCATTCCAGATTTAATTCCCCTTTGCTGTTATAATAACCTCCACTTTTTTGGGAAGGCTTTCCGCTAGATTTTAGAGCATGGCTGTGGGATTTGTCCATTCAGTCACAAGAGTATTAGTGATGTCAGGCACTGATGTTGGGTGAGGAGGCCTGGAACACAGTCAGCATTGCAATTCATCCTAAAAGTGTTCAGTGGGGTTGAGGTCAGGGATCTGTGCAGGCCATTGAGTTCTTCCACTCCAACCTTGGCAAAACCATGTCTTCAGGTAGCTCACTTTGTACATGGGGCATTGCCATGCTGGAACATGTTGGGCCTTTTAGTTTCAGTGAAGGAAAATCTCAATGCTACAGCATACAAAGACATTCTAGACAATCATGTGCTTTCAACTTTGTGTCAACAGTTTGGGGAACACTCACATATCTGTGGGATGGTCAGGTGTCTTACTTTTGGCCATATAGTGTTTTTTTCAGCTCACTTTGTTCTGACATCCATAACACATGAAATACAGTTGTGGGTGTAATGAACTTGAATGAGGTGGGTTTTTTACTCGGTCATCTTTTTTTTTTTCTCTTTATTTTTTATTTTTATATTTTTTCTAAATATACTGTAGCGGAGGTGATTAATGTATGAACAAAAACTGGCCATAGTTCAGTGCCTCCAGTTTTCTAAACATAAACCTGTGTAGCTTTGGTAGCAGATCATCTGTTATGACTTATCCAATCCCATGGATTTATGTAAATGATTTGCCTGATGGCATCTTCTCAGACTACAGACTAGACTAGTATAGGTCAGAAAAGGAAGAGTTTTCACAGACTTTCATAGAATTGTTATTTATTTTACCCCTTCTTGTCTGAGTCACTGATCACAAGGCTTATTAAAAAAATGCTAAAAATAGAAACTGAATGTGTTTATTCTCTCTACATCAAATTCAAAACAGAACTTGGAGAACTGTTGTCATCATTGTCATGTTAGTGGCTTATCCAAACCTTTGTAAGCAAGAAATTTTATGTAACTGGGCCTTTGCAAATTTTAGATGAATGCCCAAATTCTAGCATCTGGTGGTAGCCATATTTGTTCAGACCAGGCCTTACAATGGTCTTTATCCACCTATAAATATTATCCATTCATCCATCCATCCACCCATTTGCTTATTCTACACAGGGTCATGGGGAGCCTGGAGCCTATCCCAGGGAACTCCGAGCACGAGGCTGGGAACACCTTGGACAGGGTGCAAACCCATCACAAGGTACAATCGCACACACACTCTCACACTCATTCACACACTACAGACAATTTAGAGATGCCAATCAGCCTAAAACACGTGTCCTTGGACTTGGGGAGGAAACCCGGAGGAAACCTCGGAAGCACAGGAAGAACATCCAAACTCTGAGCACATAGGGCAGAGGCGGGAATCAAACCCCCTAACCCCGGAGGTGCTAGTCAAAAGTCAAACCACTAAGCCACTGTGCCCCCCAGAAATATTATCGTTTCTGGTCAGCTTTAAAAATAAATAGATGTAAAGATTTCATCCAGTAATAGTGGATTACAGTCAGAACCCATTAGACACATGCAGTATAATAAAGGCAAGTAAATATTTTTTGCATAATAATTGGCCAGGGCTGTGTCATCATGAACACTGATCTAAGAATTTGTATGCTTATTTCTATGTAAATCCCTCACAGAGTCAGACAGAGGATTTAACTGCGCCTATCTTTGAAGAAGAGACTTATGAGCAGCGTAAAGTGTCACCATGTTCGTGTTGAGGTTAAGACTTACTGAAAAGAACATTCTTTACAAAGAAAATTTTGCTGCTCTTTATATCATACTGATATGCAGTGGGGAATAAATTCACAGTTCCTAAAGGTATAATCATTAGGCTTTATGTTTATGCTTAGGTATTTATGAGTATGCCATAGATCTTGGGATGAAGCCAGGCAGAAAACAGGAAAAGAAAACAGATCAGCATTGCTTGAGGACTAATACAATATCTTTATATAAAATATCAGACAGCTAGCTGCAAAGGCTGTAGTTACAGATAAGTTTAAAGATCTTGTTCTACACCATATGTCTTTCTATATGATTGCAATCCATGCAGCACCAAACTCAAATTCTTTGCTTTAATGAATGATGTGATCTATAACTAAATCATTAAGCTCTTAATATATCATGAAACCTAATGTGGGTTTTATGCTGTAGCTGGAAGCAGTGCATGTGCTTTATCAGTGCCTTCAGTTTTGTGGCTGATGCTATTCATTAACCTTCTGTAAAGAGATTTCAGTAAAATGCAAAACAGTATGTGCTGCAAGTTGATGGCTCATCATTGGATGGCAGCTCAAATAATAGGTGTTGATTCATCTTCTATTACAGCGTGGCTCAGACGGTCATGCTGTCTATACTTCAAATCCATTCATTTTCCATACCGCTTATCCAACACAGGGTCATGGAGATCCCAGTTTTTTTTTTACTTTTACTTTTTCACAGCACTGTATATGGGAGTATAAGAAAATGCCCTGCATTCTCATGATCAGTTGGGAAGTGGGAAGTTTCTGATCTCTGAGTAGGACAAATTCATTTCATTCAGTTTGCAATTTGAAAGTCGGACTTCTCAAAACCCAATTCTGTGAGATCACTTCAATGTGGTGATGCCATACTGCAAAGTAAGAACAAGAATAGTTTTACCCTGTATGCAGATTTAAGGGTTTCATGCTTTTTTCAGTGCTATTAAGAGTAAATTATCATATGACTTACACTCACTTTTAAAGTAAAAAAAAAACACTCAAAGAGCTCTTATTGGGTGTTTTTATAAACTATTCTAGGACTTTTATTAAATCTACATAGGTGATTTATACTGAGATCCCAGTTGTGATGAACGCACATTAATGCACTCACTATCTTCTAACCAATTAGAAACAATGTTTGTCTGTCGATATTGTATCAACTTATTCTGCTCTGAAACATAAAAGTTTTTAACACCCTATATATATAGTGGTACAGTATCTCACAAAAGTGAGTACACCCCTCACATTTTTGTAAATATTCGATTATATCATTTAATGTGACAACACTGAAGAAACGACACTTTGCTACAATGTAAAGTAGTGAGTGTACAGCTTGTGTAACAGTGTAAATTTACTGTCCCCTCAAAATAACTCAACACACAGCCATTAATGTCTAAACCACTGGCAACAAAAGTGAGTACACCCCTAAGTGAAAATGTCCAAATTGGGCCCAAACTGTCAATATTTTGTGTGGCCACCATTATTTTCCAGCACTGCCTTAACCCTCTTGGGCATGGAGTTCACCAGCGCTTCACAGGTTGCCACTGGAGTCCTCTTCCACTCCTCCATGACGACATCACGGAGTTGGTGGATGTTAGAGACCTTGTGCTCCTCCACCTTCTATTTGAGGATGCCCCACAGATGCTCAATAGGGTTTAAACCATCACCTTCACCCTCAGCTTCTTTAGCAAGGCAGTGGTCGTCTTGGAGGTGCGTTTGGGGTTGTTATCATGCTGGAATACTGGCCTGCGGCCAAGTCACCGAAGGGAGGGGATCATGCTCTGCTTCATTATGTCACAGTACATGTTGGCATTCATGGTTCCCTCAATGAACTGTAGCTCCCCAGTGCTGGCAGCACTCATGCAGCCCCAGACCATGACACTCCCACCACCATGCTTGACTGTAGGCAAGACACACTTGTCTTTGTACTCCTCACCTGGTTGCCGCCAAACACGCTTGACACCATCTGAACCAAATAAGATTATCTTGGTCTCATAATCCATGTCCTTAGTCTACTTGTCTTCAGCAAACTGTATGTCAGCTTTCTTGTGCATCATCTTTAGAAGAGGCTTCCTTCTGGG
The DNA here is from genome assembly GCF_023375685.1 of Ictalurus furcatus. Lineage (NCBI taxonomy): Eukaryota > Metazoa > Chordata > Actinopteri > Siluriformes > Ictaluridae > Ictalurus > Ictalurus furcatus. Next base: position 21,796,710 of record NC_071261.1, read on the forward strand.
ACGACAGCCATGCAGACCAATTTGATGCAGTGTGCGGCGTATGGTCTGAGCACTGACAGGCTGACCCCCCACCCCTTCAACCTCTGCAGCAATACTGGCAGCACTCATACGGCTATTCATTGAGGGAACCATGAATCCCAACATGTACTGTGACATACTGAAGCAGAGCATGATCAGTATGCAGTATTCCAGCATGATAATGACCCCAAACACACCTCCAAGATGACCACTGCCTTGCTAAAGAAGCTGAGGGTGAAGGTGATGGAATGGCCAAGCATGTCTCCAGGCCTAAACCCTATTGAGCATCTGTGGGGCATCCTCAAACGGATGGTGGAGGAGCACAAGGTCTCTAACATCCACCAGCTCCGTGATGTCATCATGGAGGAGTGGAAGAGGACTCCAGTGGCAACCTGTTAAGCTCTGGTGAACTCCATGCCCAAGAGGGTTAAGGCAGTGCTGGAAAATAATGGTGGCCACACAAAATATTGACAGTTTGGGCCCAATTTGGACATTTTCACTTAGGGGTGTACTCACTTTTGTTGCCAGTGGTTTAGACATTAATGGCTGTGTGTTGAGTTATTTTGAGGGGACAGTAAATTTACACTGTTACACAAGCTGTACACTCATTACTTTACATTGTAGCAAAGTGTCATTTCTTCAGTGTTGTCACATTAAATGATATAATCAAATATTTACAAAAATGTGAGGGGTGTACTCACTTTTGTGACATACTGTATATTATAATACACAGCACCCAGGTTCACTAGAAATGTCTTTCAGTTTCACAAAATCCAAATATATTGTCTTGTTTTTTACCCATCCACAAACACACTGTGCCATACTGTATGATACACTTACTTACAGTTCCTTACTAATTCAATGATTTACTCTTCAAATCACAGAAAGCCTTCAGAGTGACGTGAAAGTGCTCACGAGTGTTGGTTAGGCAGCTTTCCAACCACTGATTATACATGGAGGTGTCACTTTAAGAACAGACAAATTACAGTGCTGATAGCCTCCATTTAGGGGCAATTAGAGAAGAAATATGACATGGCCAATTATGAGGAGAGGCAAAGAGGGAGAAACAGTGTGTGTGTGTATGTGTGTGAGTGTGTGTGTGTGAGAGAGAGAGAGAGAGAGAGAGAGAGAGAGAGAGAGGTTTGTTTCAGTATATATAAGCAATGTGTGGAGCAGAGCGAAGGTAAAATACAAGCGGGAGAGAGACAGAGAGAAAAATTAAAAGCCCTGTCAAAGTTCTCCTGATTTACAAGGCTACCCACAATGCCCTGCACCTTGAGTGCCTCTGCAATTAGACTACTGCTATGGCAACCAGCCACCTAGACTGCACGCCTTTTCACTTTATGAGAAAGAGGGGGGAAAGTAAAAGAGACAGAGAGAGAGAGAGAGAGAGAGAGAGAGAGAGAGAGATAAAATGCCTTAACACCTCCAATGTCTGCAAATAATGTAGCCGATATGTAAAAACTAAACCCCACGAATGGTGTAAAAAAGAGTCCGTTTTGATTCGTTTTTCATTCTAAACACAGAAGGAGAGCCGAACAATGTGCAAAGCATTTACGATCCCCATCAATCATACTCACGCCTGCATTAAAGGATCATTTCTTTTCTCCAAGAGACAAACTGACACACTTGAGTACGATACAAACCATTTTAATTCCAAACAAGCTGAGGGAACAGTAAGAGACATAACAAATGCCAAATAAGCAAGTAAGCAGAGTATCTGACTTTGTGTTTTCATCTCTCTCTCTCTCTCGCTTTCTTTCTCCTCCTCTCTCTCTCTCTTGCATTCTCTCCCTCACTTTCTCTCTCTCCCTCACTTTCGCTCTCCCTCACTTTCTCTCTCTCTCTCTCCCTCACTTTCTCTCTCACTCCCTCTCTCACCCTCACTTTCTCTCTCTCTTTCTCTCTCCCTCTCTCACTTTCACTCTCCCTCTCTCTCTTGCTTTCTCTCTCCCTCTCTCACTTTCTCTCTCCTTCTCTCTCTCTCCTGATCTCTCTCTCAATTTCTCCCTCTATCTCTCTCACTCTCTCTCCCCTTCAGCTGATTTCCTTCTCGGTTCCAATCATCTTCTTTATAGGTCCCTGAGGTGGAACTGGCAGAAGAATAGCTTACACAATTTGGCTTAAATAGGAACCCTAACACATATTCTAATAATTTGAATCTCTCTATATATTTATCAATTCCTCAAGCAAACTTATGAGACATTTTCTCAGACTTCCACCCTTTTTATCCCACTTTACATAATATCTGCAGGTTAATTTCGAGAGGCAGCCATGAAAGCTCTACCCTCCGCCTGTAATCATGACACACTGTGGTTAGCGTCGTCATGGCAGCCTGCTATCATTAATGCTGATGGGTTGCTTTTTCCCAGAGCTCCCTTGCTGGATTATTCAGGTTTGGTGTGCATATTTGTGTGTGTGTGTTGATATAATTAACAAGAAGATCACCAGCTAATTAAAAGCTTCTGCATGGGTCCTATGTTTGCTGTGAGCCTTTGGCCATGGTCAGACTCGAGAAAGTGAGCATAAAGGATAAAAATACTGTTATTTTCCTGTTGTTGGAAAACAATCAACAGCAGGGTGGTGTGATTTTTACAACACCGTATTTGATTGTTTAACTTCTAATAGCACATCCCGAAGTATTTTATTGTTCATATGCCATAACAATTTACTAGTGATTACAAATGTTACTAATTGAGGATGACAAAGCACATTATTTACTTGTTTATAGCTGTGGAACATCTTTTTTAATCACATAAGTTATAGCCGACATAAACAGACATTCTGTCATTATTTTTACTTCTCTTGGGGTTAATAAGACAAAAAAAGTGCAGCTTGTCAAACCCTCTCTCTTGAATACTTTCCCATGTCAGAAAACGTAAAGTTCCAGCTTTACTTGTGACTTTTACAAAGTGCTGACACTGGAGACTCCTTCCAAAAAATGTAAGTAAACGCATCTTCACAGAAAACCTCACCATATTAGCAATTCCATGGATTTTTATGCATACACTGTACATGTCCCTGTGTATGCTGTTATTACAGAAGTGATCATGTATTAGAATGAGCATATTAATATAATATTTCCCTGAAGAAAGAAATACTTTCAAGGCCATGCTGACCAGGCAAATTAATCCCTTCTGACCACTCAGAATTGAGCAAACAGTGCTGTGACATACTGTGATATATAATATACAGTATTGTATTAAATACATGTGGTGCAGTATGCTAACTGTGCAGAGCCTATCCAATAGCCAATAACCTGCTTGTTTCATCAAAGTAAATGGTAAAAATGAGCAAATCTCCATGTAACACATCATAATTAGTCCACACATCACACATCATCCTGTCAACATACAGCTACATATACAGTATAAGCCTCATATACTAGCTGCTGTACTGCCCTTCATATTGTAACACTATCAGAGCTCCTCTGTCAGCATACATGTGTGTGTGTGTGTGTGTGTGTGTGCGTGCAAAATAAACAGGGAAGACACCCAAGGCATCTTCTCTTTCTTGCTCTTCTCCACACACACACACACACACACACACACACACACACACACACATGCACGCACACAGATTTGCTTCAACATCCGTTCCAGGAATGCCACAGGAAATAGAATCAAGTAACAGTGACCAGAAAGAATCGTGATTTGCCACATCATATTTACCAGCTGAGAGAATCTGCCGGCCTGTCATCCCCCTACCGACAAACAAGCATACCAAACTGTACTTCTTCTTGTCACTGGGGTGCTAGCATCAAGGGGACACCTTCTGTAACGTTAATATGTAACTTTATGGATTTAAAAATGATTTAAGGTACATAATCAGACCTAAATTACCACTGATGTATCTTTAAAGCTTTACTCTGAAAGCTAATTAAAGGGGCACCAAATCCCCCTTGCTTCATTTGGCCCGCAAGAACTTTGTTCTTGGTTAACAGCTACTGTGCTGTGCTGATGTATATCACATCAGCGTCTAAAAACGATTCAGAAGCATGTCATATGTTGTGCTGTCAGTGGCGTAACCAAAAATTTATTTCAGTGGGGTGTCAAAATATAGCAAATAAAATCATGATTGTCTTCCTGATCTCTACAATTAAACTGTATGGTTGTCAGGTGGATGTCAGATAGCAGCGTTTAGATGGATGTCAGACAGCAGTGTTTAGGTGGATGTCAGACAGCAGTGTTTAGGTGGATGTCAGACAGCAGTGTTTAGATGGATGTCAGACAGCAGTAGGGGTGGTGATGCAACAAATTTGTTATATAATCATTTATGGCACAATCTACCATCAAACAATCTTTCCATATTAATAACATTGCCATAAATTACCTTTATAACGGTTCTACTCAAAAGGATTCAAATAATGTTAATACTAGGGGAAAATTACTTATTTATATTATAAATACTGATCTATTTTTCTTTTGCAGTGAACTCCAGCAGGCTACGTTACTGACTCTCACCTCCATATCTCTGTGCTTATAGTGGCGCTACCAAGCTAGTAGCTTTCAAACAAAAATGCATAATCCAAACGACTAATGCAATTTCTCACCACAGCAGCTGGTGTCAAATAAAATGTGATTAAACAAAGGAATGCATACATAAAAACCTTTTTTATTATAATTAGTATAATAAATCTTATTACCCAATAGTGCATACACTTTAATAGTTTAATTAGGGAACTCAGGGCACAAGGTGGGGGACACCTTGGACGGGGTGCCGACCCATCGCAGGGCACAACTGCACACACAGTCACAGACTACGGACAATTTGGACATGCTAATCAGCCTACAGCACATGTGTTTTAACATGCATGGGGAGAACATGCAAACTCTGTGCAGGTGGGGGCAGGAATCAAACCCCCAACCCTGGAGGTGTGAGGCAAACATGCTACATTTATTTACACAGAATGTAATGCTGTGTGTGAATATTGATAATCTTTTCGTGAACTTTTAATCTGTTTTGTATGTCTGTGCAGGCAGCACATTATGCGAATAATAAATACAGCACTTCCAGGCCAGACACTTGAGCCTCAGAATCCAATCATAGATACAAGGGTGCCTTTCCTTGTCATTGAGGTGGCAGCCTTAAGAGTACACCTTATGTACCTTTAGTATCTATCTTTCACCTAGATAAGCGCATATAGTATACTCTACATTAAAAGCTTTACTCTTAAAAGTAATTACAGTCCAATTATCTTTTGACACTATCAGTCAAAAGTTTGGAGACACTTGACTGAAATGTTTCTCATGATCTTAAAAGTCTTTTGATCTGAAGGTGGATGATTAAATGTTTGAAATCGGTGTTGTAGACAAAAATATAACCGTGCCAACGTATTCATTTATTTCATTAAAAAAACTAACATTTTATTTACAAATACATATTTTTTTTAAACGGATGACTTGGAGCGAAATATTCTGAAAAGCAGCCAATAAGTGTCCAGCATAGGTGGGAACTCCTTTAATACTGTTTAAAAAGCATCTCAGGGGGATTCCTCAAGAAATCGGTTGAGAAAATTCCTGGAAATTCTAGGCAAAAAGGGTGTCTACTTTGAAGATTCTAAAATACTACATTATTTTGATTTATTTTGGATTTTTTTTTTAATCACAACATAATTCCCATAGTTCCATTTGTGTTATTCCAGAGATTTGATGACTTTATTATTATTCTAAAATGTGGGGGAAAAAAATAAAGAAAGAAAGAATGAGTGTGTCTAAACTTTTGACTGGTAGTGTACCTTAAACCTTTTTGTAAATGTACACTTTATCCATGTTTCCAGGTGAAAAATAAAGGTTAGGAAAGGAAAAGTACAGTTTAGTACCCTTTTTCTGAGCATGTATAAACAACCAACTATGAATCATTGTGTACAGAAAGATTTCTCCCCAGAATGGAATTGCTCTTTGTAACGTGTTAATACACCTCTTCAGTGATGTAGCACTGTCACATAACCGGTGATGCTTTTTAATGAAATGACTAGATAAATGCAGTGCTGGATAAAAGAGGAAAAGCAGGTGCTGCTGAGGCTGAATCTCAATTACTCAGTGGAGCTAAAGCAATCTCATTTAAAAGCGTTCCCAAATGGTTTCTGCTGTAAAGGTCTCACTTAAATTGTGTCTTTTTAAACCATAGTGGAATAATTAGACATTTTCAAGAAATATAATGCCTCAATTCTGAATATTACACCATTGTTCCCTTAAATGGGTCATGACTTGTTTACATAAGGGTAAGAGGTGCTGGAGGGAGAGCTTTCTAATCCAGGACAAACCCGAAGCCTGTGTCGTTTTAGTCCAATCATGGGCATCTGCTTCAGCCGCTGGCCACAGTCTCTCATGACCCTTCTGGATTTGTTTAACAAACAGCCTCGATAGAGACCTATCCTTTCTCTCTTTTCTCCTACAACACAAGCAATTTGCATTGTAAACCATCCTCAGTGAGCATGGGAGGAGGGAAGGGAGGAAATCAAATCAGGACTAAGCAAAGGGTACATCTCATTCAGTGCTTAAAGCAGGACGTTGAACGAGTGAGAGGGAGAGAGAGGGAGAGAGAGAGAGAGAGAGAGAGAGAGAGAGGAAAATAGTGTGAAACAGACAGAAAGATTTAGTCACACCATTCCTCACACCTGTAACCCTGTTAAACTGAGAAAAGCTCCGTGATATTATTTCTGGAGAACCAAAAAGTCTACCAACCCTGCTGGTACAAGCATAGTACGCATCCAGTGAAAACATAATTTACCTGGAACTCAATGCCATAGTTTTCTCTACAGAAGTCCCTCAGTTTGGGGTAGACGTGTTCTTTCAGGGCATTCCTCTCTGCCTCCGTATCTGCAACCAAACACACAGAATGTAGGAATAAAGGCTCTTTCATTTCATCAGGAAAAAAAAGTTTTTCTCAGGCAACACATTTTTAGCATCTTTTACATCATAAAGGCTACTTGTGATCTTGATCAAGTGACAGACTGTAGTCAGAAATGGTTAGTTTATTCTTGTATAATCTCTATCACACGCACACGTTATCATGTTCTGTTGAACAAATGTGTGGTTACATAATCAAAAATAGCGCACCAGCCTGTAGCTCTGATACATCAGAGTCATAAGAGTCAGGAGGGAGGCGTAAGGTGTGGACATGTGAATTTGCTAAAAGCTTGCAGGCTTTGGAGATAAATATATACAGTGCCCTCCACTAATATTTGCACCCTTGGTAAATATTTGCAAAGAAGGCTGTGAAAAAATGTCTTCATTTGTTTGACCTTTTGATCTTTTGTTAAAAGAAACTCACAAAAATACTCTGCTCTCATGGATATCCAACACAACACAGGTTTATCCAAAAATATATATTTGTTAAATATAGGTGTGCAACAATTATTGGCACCCCTGTGAATTCATATGAGAAATATATGTGAAGTACACACCCAATTGATATTTAATTTTTTTAGTATACCTGGGTGACTAGGAACAGGAAATTGTTCAACCATGACTTCATGTTGCACAGGGGTATAAATATGATATATAAGGCCAAATCCCCTTAGTCATTAATAACAACGGGTAAGACCAAGGAATATTGCTGTGATGTGCAGCAAAAGGTTGTTGAGCTTCACAAAATAGGAAATGGCTATAAGAAAATAGCACGAGCATTGAAAATCCCCTTTCCACCATCAGGGCAATAATTAAGACGTTCCAGTCAACTGGAAATGTTATGAATCAACCTGGAATTGGACGTGTGTCTATATTGTCTCAACGCACTGTGAAGAGGATGGTTCAAGTGGCCAAAAAATCTCCAAGGATCACAGAAGTTAGAATTGCAGAAGTTAGTTGCGTCTTGGGTTGCATGAAACAGGAAGTCATGGTTGAACAATTTCCTGTTCCTAGTCAACCAGGTGTACTAATTTTTTTTTTAAATATCAATGGGAATATACTCCAAATATATTTTCTCATATGAATTCATAGGGGTGCCAATAATCGTGGCACACATATATTTAACAAAGATTATTTTTTAATAAACCTGTGTTGTGTTTGCAGTTGTTTGATATCCATGAGAGCAGAGTATTTTTGTGAATATTTTGAACAAAATATAAAAATTTTAATCAATAAACACAATTTTCACACCTTTCTTCCTGATATTTACAAGGGTGCCAGTATTAGTGGAGGGCACTGTAGGTTATTATAATGTTAAGTTGGCATTTAATATGAGTGGCTGTGGTTCAGGTGGTAGAGCGAGTTGTCCACTAATCGTAGGGTTGGCAGTTCGATTCCTGGCCCACGTGATTCCACATGCCGAAGTGTCCTTGGGCAAGACACTGAACCCCAAGTTAATCCCGATGGCAAGTTAGCGCCTTACATGGCGGCTCTGCTAACACTGGTGTGTGTGTGAATGGGTGAATGAGACACAGTGTAAAGCGCTTTGGATAAAAGCACTATATAAGTGCGCCATTTATCATAGTAATGTTTTAAGGAGAAATATTAGGTAAGTTTTGCCTTTATTCAAGATATTTTTACTTACTAAATTTCTTTTAGCAATGATAGCAGTTAGCATCTAAATATGGAATGCTGACAAACAAGAAATATGAAATTTTAGTTTAAGTATTTTTGTCTTTTATTTTTGATAAAGGTTCCATTCAATATTTATAAATGCATAAATATGATAATATAAAGGGAATAAATAATCTAAACTAACTAGGTCAATTATATGTAAATGTAAGAGGGGTTAAGAAGAACTTGCGAAGGTCCGATCTCTAAACGGGTTTGAATAATGCAGGCATACACACTTAGAAATAAAGCTTTTACTGACTTTATTGTCAGAGCTACATTCCCTCCTTGAGTCACTGACATGAACTTTCGCGCTCTTTTTTTGTGCATGTCCCCCGACCCCAACATGAACTCAGTGCATCACTCGCACAAGCGCCACAACACTACTTCTCATACTCAACACAATTATATTGAAATTTAAATGACTCATAACATAAATTAGTCTAGTCTCACATAAACATTTAAAATAAAATAAAACATTTAAAACTCTTATACAAAATATAAAACAGAGAAATAAATCTCACATAAACTTAAGAGATGCAGATGAGATCTCTTCCCTACATTTGAGATAAGTTCAGTAGTAAGCAAGCTCTGATTGTGACTAATGATGAATCTAGCTAATTACATTCATTTAATTGTATATATACTGCATACTGAACAACTGATGAAATGAGGTTTTCATCCCTACATTGAATTGCTTCAGGTTATAAACCACTTTTTTTATTTGAGATGGATATATTTGCGTGTATGTATAGAAAGAGCTTCACAGTGACAGTATTTCACTTTTATAGAGACCTCTTGCTCCCTCTACCTCACCTTTATTTTTGTCACATTCCATTCAGTAGATAGGTTGACAGCTCAAGGTCAGGAGTTTGCAATGTTAAACACATTTCACCAGTCTTTTGAAATGTATTTTTCCCCTGTTTGCTCAGGTGTGCTATTGTGTAAACAACATGACAAATATAGTGTTATCTAGAACGCACAGTGCAACCCTGATGAAGATATACTGCATATGGATCCTTTTCAATATGTCATACAGTCTGTGAGTAACTGAACAGCAATGGATTTCTTTGTTCCTTTGAGAAAATGAAATGATGCAATGGATATGATTTTAAAACATGAATTTACAATATATCGGGAAAGCTATTTGGTGTGGTGGATGCTTTATAGTCTTCAGGCCAACAATTTCAATTGCAAATGAATTGTTTCACATGACAGTTGTTCTTCATTTATTGTTAATTTACCCACAGTTTGTATTGTTTTCGACCCATGTTTGTACAAACCTAAGTGAAAGTTTACATCCTGCATTTTATCCTCACACTCACAGTTACATCATATCCACTGTGCTGAAGTGCAGAGCTAAAACAGAATAAAAAAATCATTGATTCTGGTTCAACCAAACAGAGTCTACATTTCAGTCATTATTCATACAGTTTTTTCTCTTGTGGCGTAAATCCTATACTTTATTGATAATACATGAGGGGGTCTGTATCTAATTCCTGTGGATCTTAATCATAGAAACATAAAATGGCAAAGCTAAAACAAATAGGGTTTGACATTTTTGTATGATAAGAAAATCATTGCTCACTGTTTTTTTTACCCTCATGATTTTCAGTATATCTTTATAAACTTTATGGTGTCAGTACAGTATTTGCATGTCCTTTATATTCTGTCTCCACTCACTCAATGACTTAATAAACTGGAGTGGCTGAAACATGTATTGACTTATTCCTGCCTAATTATCCTCTTCTCTTGAAGTCTTTGTCCTGGCAAATTACTTCTCTGTCTATCGTGTCCATGATTAACAAAAAAAACATGACAGCACAACGACCATGTTCAACAGGCCAGGCCATTGTAATGTGCTGTTATAGAAGGCAACATGCGAGTGTATAAACAAATCTGACTATAATATTCAAAGTCTGTAGCATTGGTCAAAAACAGGCAGACACGATAAACTAGGATAATCCATAAACCATAAACCAGAAATCAGGACAAAAACAGGAAATACCACTAGAAACTAGAAAGTACAGGGCCCATGGCAAACTAAGGTGTGGACTTAACGAGACAAGTGCATGGTAAGACTTCACAAAAGGAACTATGACACAACTGGATTTAAATCGAAAAACTAATCAAGGGTAAGATACAGAACAGGTGAACAACATCAGGTAACAAACAAATGACAGGCCGGGGCAGAAACAGAACTAGAACAGAAAAAATAGCATATGGCAATGTAAACATAGGCACATGATGTGAATCCAAAACAACATGAAAGCAGCACTCATCGTGCTTCAAACCAAGAACAGTGGTAATAATGAAACTCAGTGTTTCTATATATAAACAATTAGTTATTAAAAGTAGTAAAGAGTAAAATATAAATTAAACCACTAAATAATTTTCAGTTAGGTTTTTCCAAGCTTGGAGGATCTGGGATAGTTGTTCTTGTGTGGCACAGGACTTTGCTCTGGCAAAAACACCACTGTTCCAAGAACACATGAATTACAGGATTAGATGATATGTCGCTCTGGATAAATAATGGTAGGTCAAATTGTCAAGTGCAATAAATGGACAGCTGCCAAAGGGCAGATCAGTGCTGTAGACATCTGTTGATGCTTCTAGCTAGGCTATAATATAAACTAATAATATAAACTCTGATATAAACAAGCACATATCCACACTATTCACTGTTAACAACTTGGAATGAAAGAGGATCACAGATGTCAACTCCACTAATGAGATATAAGCTATATGGTGTATTTGGGACTCATATTAAGCAATGTTACCAAAATGTAAGTAGTCAAAAAAAAATCTTTCCAATCTTTCCAACTTCATCTATTTAGCCTCCAGAGCTCCTATGTTGACTAAACTTGGTTGGTACACCTGTAATATGTTAGTTTCTTTAATAAAATAAATTTCTCTGAAACATTAACCCTTCTTTTTTAAAGAAAATGACCATTTGAGAATCTAAATTTGGTCTTTCCTACTGACACAGTGATGCCAAAAACATAAAATAAACATTTACGATACTGGTGCCAGATTTCTTTCAAGGTACTGCATGTAGAAATCACATGCTGAGGGACTCTTACAGCACTGACAGTTGATTTATTGTTCATTAGGCATGACAATCTCTTGAATGTCTTGATCGATCAGAAAAAAATATGTATTTCTGACCATGTTTCTATATCATTAATATAATGTGCAAGCTTGGCTGCAATTTCTAAATGCAAATGAATATAAAGAAAATTACTATTAAAATCCCCCAGTCATCCAATCAACAAGAAACTAGGAGTGCAAGATAAACTCCAAACTTCCTTCAGTGAAGATGCAGATGTTTTTATTTTTCCTTTAAACAGAAATATAATGCATTAAAGGTTATAGTCCCGTTTTATTCCCATGTTAGACTCTTCTTTTTCATTAGCTCAAAATAAATAAATAAACAGATGCTTGAATAACTGAAAAGCACTTTATCTGAACTTTTCCTATGTCAGATAAAGTATTTGTGAGAAGCTAAATTTGGTTGTGCACAGACATGGTCCAAAGCACAAATATAGCATAGCTGCTGACTGTGTCTATGATTTGCTTCATTGCTTTTTGCATTTTGAAAAGAAAGACTTTAGAGAATGTGCAACTCTATACATACACATACACACTAACATTAATTGCTAGGCATAACTACTATAATCCATTCTTTCACGTTTACTATAGCTCTCTCTGACAATATACATATCTACCAACTACATCATCTTATAACCTGAAATCTGTCTCTCTCCCACACACAGACAAACACACACAGTCTCTGGCAGCAGACTGGCCAGAGCTGTAGCTTTCACTCAGGCTTTATGGATCTCACGGCTTAAACGTTTGCTGTGATTGATGACGATAGGTTGTAAACCAGGAGCAAGAGAAAAGAACTTGATCTCAAATGAACTGGTGAGATCATTTCTGTGAGGAGGGAGGGAGAGAGAGAGAGAGAGAGAGAGAGAGAGAGAGAGAGAGAGAGAGAGAGAGAGAGAGAGAGAGAGAGAGAGAGAGAGAGCAGTGCCAATAAAGCATTATTGAACTAGATTGTATTGAATGGGGGAGGGTTAGCTGGAGCAAAAAGAGAAAGGGAAGGGCAGGGGAGAAATAAAATAAATAAATGAGACTTTCAGTTTCTCCCATAAAGCCCTGTGGCCTCATTCAAAGCTCCAAAAGATTGCCATTAAACATCTTTTCAGTCTCAGGAGATGGAGCCGAATTGAATAAAATAAAGCAGTCCTTTATTGAACACTTTTAGGGACCACTTTCTGAGATTCTCTGCTCTCCATTAAACATGAAGCTAACCATCATACAATACCCCAGTGTAAAGGCAAGGCCTTTTAATTTGTTCACTTGTACACGTAGGTATCAAGCATATCACCAGGTCAAATAAAACAAGACCTTTTTTTTTTTTTTTTTTAACAATTATTTATTTCAATTTTATGCCTTATATTCTCAGAAGAAAATAGGTATGTATGTATGTATTTAATAATCTAATTTCTTGCTTTGTTTAGGTTGTGAGATCCTGGCTAAGTCCTTTTTCAAGTATTTATCATATAGGAGCTCTTTTATATAGAACCTGAGCACTTGACTAGATCTATGTATTTTTCATCATTACACAACGCCTGTTGCTTTTAGTAAAGGGTGGTACGATGAGAGGATTGGACAGATTGTTTTTTATTGTACTGTCTGGCCCTTGTACAAAAGATTATCAAATCCATAATTGTTTTAACCCAATCTCTCTCTCTCTTTCTTCTGGGATGCTATGTAAAAGTTACCTCAAAAAATGTCTAATAAAAAAGAAAAAAACTCCAGCTTATAAATATTTATGCTTACTTAGACTTTGAAAAATGACAGATTAATTATGTAATGCTTAACATTAAGGTTCCCTTAATTGACTTATTCAAGGCACTACCATGAAATTCATCATAAAGACACTATAAGTAACATTAACAAAGTAACTTGTATAACACTTCTGTATCCTGTACAGAGTTGAAGGGGAGCCTGGAGCCTATTCCAGCCTACAACACATATCTCTGTACTGAGGGAAGAAACCAGAGTACCGGGATGAAACCCCAAAAGCACGGAGAACATGCAAACTCCGCACACATGGGGGGAGTTCATACCATCCATAAACTTAAGTACAAATATTCACCAATATGAATCAACACCTTAATGAAGGTTTGTGAATGTTACTGTAAAAAATCAGTGAAGATGAATAGTGTTCTCTCCATGTTCATGTAGGTTTCCTCTAGGCTCTCTGCTTCCCTCTTACCTCCCAAAGACATGCCAGTAGGCCGGGTGTCCACTCTTATCCGCAAGGACCGTTGTAGGTTCAAATTTTCATTCCAATTAAGCAGGAGCCATACCTGATTCCACCTATTTAATCAGCTGATCTTGGCTTCTCAATAGTGTATCAGATGTTGCTTCTGCTTGGTTGGACTGAACACATGCCCTCACACCGGCCCTTCGTGGATATAATTGAACACCCCTGCAGTAGGTGGACTGGCTACTATAAATTGCCCCTAGGTGTGAATATGTATATGTGTGTGTGTGTGTGTGTGTGTGTGTGTGTGTGTGTGTGTGTGTGTGTGTGTGTGTGTGTGTGTGTGTGTGTGTGTGTGTGTGTGTGTGTGTGTGCATGGTGCCCTGTGTTGGACTGGCGTAGTGTTCCTGGGATAGACTCCAGATTCCTCTAGATTGACCCTGCCCAGGATAAAGTGTTTTCTGAAGATGAATGAATGAACAAACAACATGGTTTAATATTTATACCTGGAGGTGACAATTCAGAAAGTTTTTAGGACAATTAGTACCATGCTTTCTATTTTTTAATTTGTGCTGATTTGTGTGGACTTTTTATGTAGAATTTTTAATGTGGAATTTATTCATGCATTAAATAAACATTAAGCAATGCAAGTATATTTAGTTAATATTTAAACAAATTCCAATTAATACTATGTTAACATTACTTATGGTTTATGAATGCCACTTTAACAATTGTTAATGTTAATTAATACAGCAAATTAATTGATACAATAAAATGAATACAGATTAGTTAATGAAAAGAACCTTAATCTCATTTAATGTAAAATATTACCCATTAAATTTGTAAATCTTTATAAGGCAGGGAACAGTTTGCACTGTCACTACATTAATTGTGAAAATGGAGTACAGTTATACATGGTCCATATTTCTCCAATGCTAGACAATAGGAGTGACTTTCCAAATGCAAATATACTGTTTATATAATGTGATAGATACAGTTAGTGGTAAACCGAGCCCAGATCTGCAATTTTGTGATCAATCTGAAATAAACAAAGTCACTATAATCAGTGAGTAAGGTCATGTGCACTAAAATAATTAACTAAATAAGAAGCCACAAGAAAAAAATGTTTAAGAAGCTCCTACATGGTACAAGCAAATGACTTTGAAACAAGACTGTGAATATCAGATCCCTTTCTCTGTTAAAAATATATATATATATATCAGTGCTCATAAAATCTGAAGCACCAAGGATTTGCCCTAGAGAGAGCCAGGAGAGCCAAACAAGCGTATAAATGTTATTCCCCCTGTTTCCTTAAAGCTGCCGTTTCGACTTCTAGTGTAACTCACTGCAGCTTCTCCACTTCCTTGACACAGCAGTGCCTTTAAATCATAGAGAGCATTGAACCATGGCATGGGTAAGGATCATAACACAAAAAGAGAGTTTCAGGGTTAAGGATAATTAAGGAGGAAGATTTTAAGGCACATATTACGAGGTGTGTGGGAGTGTGGGTGAATTTCCAGTGAATTAATTGCACCCTCTAGTGCTCATGTAGGATGAGCTTCACACAAACAGCAGGAGACATAACCAAATTCCTAAGCCACATTCATTTTCACTCAGTGAAAATAAATACAGTATACGTGATATATATATATATATATATATTTATTTATACCCTGCAGAAAGCCTCCTTCTTCTCTCACACCTCACTGTTTGCTTCAGGTCTATAGTCCCTGAGATTTTTCCTAGAGCTGAAGCTGTCCACTGTCTGCTCTCTGCAGCTGTAGAACATGCGACATGTAGACATGCGACAGGTTGTCTACTGCTTAGCTGGAGGATAGTTAGTCTGATTGCAATTGCAATCTATGTTTTTTTTTTCAGTGTCCAAGCACATAAAGCTTTATCAAGGAATAAAGATGTGGTGGCTGTATGTGTGCTTAATAAGTGTCTAACGATCCATGACAGAAGTGTCCCCAGCATCTACATTCGCTCAGTTTTTATTTTCTTACTACATCCCATGATTCTGCCCTGAAAAGCCATTTGCAATTTACTGAGTTAAAAAAATTCTCTTTTGCCTTTGTATTTTTGTTGCTATTTTGATCAAAGACTTATCTCAGCATTTTTGTATTCTGCGCGCCTAAATTTATTCAAGGTACAGTCAGAGATATTGGAGATTAACTGAAGCGAGTTTATTTGAACTCAAATTTCAGACAAATATAGCCCCTCGTTTGAGTGTTTATTCCAATGCTTATAGGTCTTAATGTAAGTGCCAATGTGATTGGCAGGTACATAGAGATGCTTCCTTGTCCTGACTGGTTGGATATTATTGGTCCAGACTCATTCGGGTCTGAGTTGTTACATCCTCTGATTAGAATCCTCTGATTAGATATTTTATTGACAGCTGAAAAGTTATATTTAAGTAGAAAACCTAATGAAATATACTGAACCCACTTGTATGTCTAAAAAACAGGGGATTGTGTGAAGTTAAATTAAGGTTAATTAATTAATTATGACCACTGACATGTAGCACTGAAGGTAAAATCATGTGTCATATTCATTGTTGGGTAAGTTACTCAAAAAAGTAATCCACTACAGGTTACTAATAACCACTTTAAAATTGTAATCTGATTACAGCATGTAAAAAGTAATCAGATTACTAACTGCTTTACTTGCACGTTACTGTCAAAACCTACAAAAATACACTACTAAGTAAAACTCATAGTTCTTTCAGTAATTTTAGTGTGCAATGTATGACATGATCAGAAAAAGTTGGATTTATCATAAAACTTGCCTCAGGTGTTTGTAGGACTACCAGACCGATTAAATATCAAACTTTTCTAACTAGGCTACTTTGATGTCGCTAGCCAAGGGGAGGCACAGCTAAGCTATCACTGTATGGGTTTAGCTGCTACAGTGCCATGCAAAGTACATTATCGTTCCTTATGCTTCCGTATGTTTTCCTGTTTCAGTTTCAGTTTCAACCCCTTTACTGGTTTACAAAAATATCTGTGTATATCCATTTTTCCTCACACTGACTGTGAGCTAGCGTTTGGCAGAACTGAGAGCTGTCATCCAATAAGACATGAGTGTTTCCACGTATTTTCCTGTAAACGCTGTCTGATTGGCTTCGCCTCCGTTCACCGAAGATATAAAATTACAGGCGGTCTTCTTTTAATGACGTTCAGTTACATAGTGACAAACCTCTCCAAGTGGAGAATTATTCAGGGCTAAAGAAAAAAATCTTCTGGGTAAAACATGATTTATTTTAAAAAGACATTTTGCTTAATATTGTTTTCTTAACAAATTTGTAATGCAAGTAACAGAATTTTATTGACATCAGTAACTGTAATC
This sequence comes from Ictalurus furcatus, assembly GCF_023375685.1. Lineage (NCBI taxonomy): Eukaryota > Metazoa > Chordata > Actinopteri > Siluriformes > Ictaluridae > Ictalurus > Ictalurus furcatus. The sequence continues at coordinate 21,813,879 of NC_071261.1, forward strand.
AAATTACATACATTTTAAAAGTAATGTGTTGCATTACTGTGTTATCAGAAAAAGTCATTATATTACAGTAACGTGTTACTTTCTAACGCAACACACCCAACTCTGGTCATATTTAAAGGTCTATTATTAGTTAAAGTGTATGGTTATCCCATCTTCCTTTTTACTTTACACTAATGTCACCAACCCTGTCTGTTTCACTCTCTCGTTCTCTCTCTCACTCTCTCTCTTCTCACCTAACCTGCCCTTTCCTTGCCTTGTTTACTCCCAGATTAGAAGCCCTATTTTAAGGTCTTCCTGCAGCTCAGAGTCAAATCTAGTGCTGTATGCTTTTTGCATTGCTTGCACCTATGAGTGACATACTGCTCCTGAGCATCACTCACACATACTGGTCCTTTGATGTAATCCTTAAAAATTTGGCTTTGTATTTCTTGAAATATTGCATGTGATATACAAAAATAAGCAAATAACTTGAATGCTTGTCTTGCCAAATGTCTACTTGTAATCACAATCTTAAAATTGGCTTCAGGCTGGTGGTGAGTTTGTTATTTATTTATTCCTTGCTACTGCACTTATTTATGGCTCAACATTAATTCAACAATGTTGCATGTATGAGCTGGTTTATAGTGAATTAGGTCTGTTTTAAATAGTAAAAATGCAGGCTCTCATTGCTCTGCTGCTAAGTCATCAGTTTGGGTTTTCACACTACCAACACCCTTTCCCTAATGGCCCTAATGAATTTTTGCAAACCAGTGCAGGGTTATTTTAGGATTGCCCTTGCTTTGTGTCCTAACAGCTTGGGCTCTTCCTAGAGTGCTATATTTATTGCTTTTTTTTCTTTTCAGCATGACTGCACTGACAGCTATCACAGTAGTTCAGTCATCATCATGCTGATGACACACAGCTGGCTGTCCGGTGTACAGTTCAGGCTGCATGTAATGAAACACAATGCAGTGCTACTCTCATAGTCATCTAAAATCATTGTGGCAAGTGTAATTTGGATAATTAGATACAATCCCAATTCAGAAAAAGTTTGGACTGTATGAAAAATACAAAAAAACAAACAAAAAGAGTCATATGAAACTTCAGTTGATCCTGTATTATATTGAAAACACATTAATATCACATTGTTTGATGTTTTACTTTGTGAATTTAATTTATTTTTGAAAATATACACTCATTTCAAATCTGATAACTGCAACACACTCCAAAAAAGTTGGGACAGTCTACTGTTTACCACTGTGTAACATCGCCTTTTCTTTTAATAACAATTATTAGACGATTTTTAAGACAGTGAGGTCTGAGGAATCAGAGATCACACGCATTCAGAACTGGTTTTCGACCTTGCCCTTTATGCACTGAGATTTGACTGGATTATTTGAATCTTTTAATTATATTGTGCACTGTAGTAAGGCAAATCCTACCGATTTGTATTTGGGGAATGTTGTTCTTAAAGTGTTAGAGTATTTGCTGATGCATCTGTTGGCAGATTGGCGGGCCTCAAACCATCCTTGTTCTTGATGGACTAGGCCTGATTAGACGATTACTTCACCTGTTTCACATCACCTTCTAATTTCAACATATTGCATCATTCCAACTTTTTTGGAATATGTTGCATGCATCAATTTAAAAATGAACATTTATCTTCAAAAAACTATGCAGTTCATTAGGTAAAACATCAAATACCTTATCTTTATATGTTTTTTGTTTAAATACAAGTTAAAGTACACATAAAAATCACTGCTCTTTGTTTTTATTAGCATTTTCGATACTGTCACAACTTTTTTGGAATTGGGGTTGTAGTTGAAACATTCTCTGATAGATAAGCGCTCTGTTGTAGGCTTCTGAATAGAACCTAAATGGGTTCTGACAAAGGGAAAGAGGGAAAAACGTCTGGGTTACGCATACAACCCTGTTCCCTGAGCAGGGAATGAGACGTTGTGTGAGCTTCACGCTGTGGAACGTGCCTTCGCACGCAACCGGTATCTGTAAACCACGCCTATTTACAGGCCTGCCATGGTCAGGTGATGTGGCATTTTGCCAATCGCGTGGCTATAAAAAGGCACCTGTAAACCCCGTTATCAGCTTCTCTTTGTCTGAAGTGAAAACGCAATGTATAGGAATACCTTAGTATGGCAAAGCTATGCAACGTCTTGTTCCCTTCTCAGGAAACAGGGTTACATGCGTAATCCAGATGTTCCCTTTCAAAGGGAACTCAACGTTGCGTGAGCTTCATGCTGTAGGAATGAGTATACCCACTCTGTCATACTGAGGGTATGGCCTGTCCCAAAAGGTCTGGGACTGAGGGTCACTGCAAGATCCTCGTCCAAACTGTAATACTGAATGAATGTGTGGGGCGTAGACCACACAGCACACACATCCTGTAAAGGTACCTCCTAAATATAGCCTTTGAGGACGTGACCCCCCTAATGGAATGAGCCCCTATGCCCAGAGGCATAGCAAGACCACATGCTTCATAAGCCATAGAGATGCGCTGCTTTGACACAGCATCACCTCTACTGTCACTGCAAAGTAGACCAACAACTGTTCCATCTTATACTACTGGCCAGACCTGTGGACATAAATACAAAGAGCCCTCACTGGACACAGTAGGTGCAATCTTCCTCCTTCCGGTGTAAGGAACAAATGAGGGCAGAAAGCCTGCAACATTACCGGTTGCGCAGTAGACGTAAGCATTTAGGAATAAACCGGCCTAGGATATAAGGAGCCCTTGGCTAATACACGGGCAAAGTTAAGGCAGGAAGGGGCAACAGATATGTCAGGGCCAGCCAAAAGAGCTACCTTTAGGGTCAGAATCTTCTAAGAAGCTGACTCCAACAGCTCAAATGGGGCACCTGACAGACCTTCCAGGACCACAGAAAGGTCCAGAAAGGTACGTATGGTCTGCAGATGGGCCTTGGCCATCTGACACCATGCATAAACCTCGAAGTTTGAGGATGTTGCCCCACAGAGTCCTCCAGGACTGTAGCTATTGCACAGTTTACTGGGTCTCACTGACGTTCCTCACATCATGATAAAAAAATTTGCCCCAATTTTCTCATGGATGGTGCTCTAGTGTTTAATATGGTCTCTACAACCTTGGTTAAGAGATTGGAATTTGGTAAAAAATTGAAAGCTGGTACCCCTCAGGGGCCAGACTCACAGTTTCCATAGTTCCAGCTGAGAGTAATAAATCAACCCTCTGGTTTGAGACAATAGAACACTGCAAACAGGAATCTCCCATAGAGTGCCGTCAAGCAGAGATATCATTTCCGAGAACCGAATTCAAGCTGGCCAATCAGGTGCTACAAGCAGCAAACGTAGCCCGGTCTTTGCGAACTCTCACTATAGCCTGTGGGAGCAGAGCGATAGGGGGAAAGGCGTACAGATGTGACCTCGGTCATGTGTGTACCATGACATCCAGCCTTAACCATTTTTCTTTGGTGTGGGAGGAGTGAAGACGAACCACAGCGGGCAGAGTGTTGTCTCCTCGGAGGTGAACACATCCACTGCCGCTCGGCCGAACCTCCGCCATATGGACTCACCCACCTGTGGATGGAGCCCCAAATCCCCGGACCTCAGCCTCTGCATCGACAGGATGTCTGCCCCACATTCTGGTTGCCCGGAATTTACATTGCACTCACTGACAAAGCTTCCCCTCTGCTAGAGAAGAATTAGTTGAGCCTGCCTAAACAAGGGGCATGAACATAACCCTCCCTGCTGATTGATATATGAAAGCACCGCTGTATTGTCTGTCATAACTAACACATCGTAACCTCTCAACTGAGAAGAAGAATTTCAGTGCTAGGAGTACAACCCACATTTCTAGGTGACTTATATGCCACGCTAGATGAGGGCCGCTCCAGAGACCATGAGGGAGGCATCTGACATTACGATAAAGAGTCTTGCAATAAAAAGGCACCCTTAGAGTGTGACCCAAGACTAGTCACCGGGGATACCTCCAAGTTCTCAGAGCAAATAGGCCTTGCAATGTGACACTGATTATTCTCAGGGGTTTCGTCCTCAGATCAAACCCCTGAGAATTACCCAGTCGTCCAGGTAGTTTAATACACAAATGCTCTGGAGTCGCAAAGGAGCCAGAACGGCATCCATGCACTTCGTGAGGGTGTGTGGGGATAAAGCTAGACCGAAAGGAAGAACCAATATTGATACACGTTTCCTCCAAACATGAACCTCAGGAACTACCTGTGACTGGGCAATGGAATATGCACCTTTTTTAGATCAATCGTTACAAACCAATCCTCAAACTGAATCTGTCGAACGATAAGTTTGAGCATCAACATCCTGAACCTTTAAGTCCGAAGAGTATGGTTCAGATGACGCAGATCTAAAATTGCCCGCACATGCCTGTCTTTTCTGTGGACCATGAAATAATAGCTGTAAAAACCTCCCTCCCACAGAGAAAAGGGTACATGCTCTATGGCCCCATTGTCCAAGAGCGATCTTACTTCCTGAGCTAACGTTGGGCTCTGCATTGTGCTAACTACTGTGTTGATCACACCTCTGAAATGGGGGGGTCGAGGTATGAACTGGAACCAGTACCCTTTCTATGTAGGACAGAACCCATGGAGATACATTTGGCAGTAGTTTCCACACTGACAGATGGTCTTTAGTTACATTAACTTTCCACATTTGTTGGAGGGAAAGCATCAGATTTTTGTTGTCCTCTGACAGCTTTTGTTGCCATCGGTGGAGAGAGGTATCTCGCAAGTGCCTCCTCCACCTTCGGCATAGCAAAATAACCATACTATTGATCCCACATGATGGCCAAATAATACACCATCTTGGGGTTATAAACACGACTTTCCCCAGAAGCGTGATACTTCATGGTGCACTTCTGGAGGAAAAAACAGGGAGTTTTCTGCTGTGACAGGGAGCGCTCTCCTTCTCACTGGCTCCCCCTCTGGCTCCTCGGAGTCAGAGACGGTGGGTTGACTCTCCATACCAGAGGGAGAAGTTGCTTCACTAGCTACAAAACCCGGAAGCAGAGAGTCGGATCTGGAGGAAACAAGTGAGCAGCGCTCGTCTCTGGTTCCCTCTCCAGATCCATATGGGACCCCCAGGATATGAGCCAGCTGGCTGCCTTCACAGCAGCCAGCCCAGAGTCCTAAGGTTCGTTAACCCATCTCGTTTCAGGTGAGTGCAGTCAGCCCCCTCGAAGGCTGCAGCTGCAAGCCCCACTCCCATACACTTCACACAAAAATGTGTCCATCCCCCTCTGTAATTTCCAGAATGTAAGAGAAATGAAGAGTTTTAGGAATTCTCACACAGATAACTGGCATGCAGCTTCGCTGAAGACAAAGAAAGCTGATGACGTGATTTACAGGCGCCATTTTATTGTCACGCGACGTGCAAAATGCCACATCACCTGACCATGGCAGTCATATAAATAGATGTGATTTTACCCAGATTTCAGATACCGGTCATGCACAAGGGCGCTTCCCAAAGTGTGAAGCTCATGCAACGTTGAGTTCCCTTTGAAAGGGAACAACAAGAGTCTGGGTTCCTGATTTAACAACAAGAGTGTTATTTATTCAAAGTTTCATGTCTAGCATTGACTATATTTATACTGTCAGTATTGGGGATTGATAAGTGACTCTGAAATGACTCTGACTCTGAAATGGTGTCTTAATGCTACGTCATAGCAAAAAGTAGAACAGCAAGCAGATGTGTCCCAGTTGCTCACTTTTTAAAATCTTGAACACTTTCGCCAGAGTGCTGAAGGAGAAACACAGGGTTTAGGATCTCATTTGGGACATGGATGGAATCGATTCCCTTCTGATGAACCTCAGCAAAGCTGCTTATTGGTACTTCTGTAGTTTTGTCCTTGCAGAAAAAAGCAACTTTGCATACATTTTTTAAGACATAATGTCAAAATGTCACAGTGGTTTCTTTAATAATTGTGAATATTTGCCTTAAGAGGTGGAGTTCATGCAACATGTTTATCTAAAATATTGCTATAATTTGAGTTGTTTATTAATGTTATAGTAAACTATCTTGCATATTAAATTACTGGCACATTCTTAGAGCAATATATCAGAATATGTCATTAATATTTATTTAAAAAAAAAAAAGGTTTTAGTGCAGTGTAGCAGTGCATTGCCCCCAAAGTTGAAATGAAACTTAGGTTGCTGATCTACACTGTTATTTTGCCAGCTGCTGATGGATACTGAACCATAAAGCTAAAACTAATGAAAAAATAAATAAATGAATGAATGAATGAATGAATAAAAATAATAATTAAAACAGCCCAAACAAACGGGGCACCAGTCAATCTGGCAACAAAACCAAAAGACCTAAGCCAAATGTGACTCACGATTTCTGTGTGTGTGTGTGTGTGTTAGGTGGTGGTGGTGGTGGGGGGTTTCTACACACACACACACACACACATACACGCGCGCGCCAGGGTTAGTGAGTCATCCGTTAGAGCGAGCTTTGCTCTTTACCGTCTGGGTTGGCGCAGATGAAGACGCGCACGCTGCGGCCCGTGGGCACGTGATTCGGCGGCAGCGCGAGCACGTTTCCGCTGATGGCCGCTCTGCGCAACGCCGACTCGCGAGGACACGGCAGTCTGCTGCCCACTCCGGACGGCCACATCGGGGAAGACTTCCTGCGGGTCTGTACACAGAAAACAAAAGCCAAAGCTGACGTTTTCAGACACACACACACACACACACATTTGCGTGCACTTTGTATTTTAAAGAAAGGTCAATTTCTTGCGCGTGCACACGTGTTTGTGGCATTAAAAATGTCTCTCATATCTTTGAAACTGACTTTTAGTGTGTCTTAGTCACTTAATAGACTCACTGGGGTATGCTGTGCGCCAAGCAAAATGACACGACATGACGCGACATGACATTCTCACTTTCCACCATCAGTTTTAAAGCATCCACAGACGAACATGAGACAAAATGTTAAACAACAAATCAGAAAAACCCGCAATTTTCGTGTTTGTGTGTGTGTTTTCAGCATGGACCTCTATCGCAGTCTACACACAGCTGCTATCGCCATGTACAGCGCGCGCTAAGGCGCAAAGTTGCATTTGGATTTTATAGCCTATAATACCCTATTTATATACGCTAATATCCTCAGCTCGTGCGTCTCCGACCCAGCGGTCATGGAGCAGCAGCACCAAAACACCAGCACACACACACACACACACTCCGAAGCGCTTACGTTCATTCTTTTAATTTGCGAGCCTTTGACAGGAGCAGCGCGCGGATCCGCAGGAATCAGCAGCACCCCGGGTTTATGCCTGAGGAAGATGCTGCTGCTGCCCGAGCGCCTGCGGTGAGAGGCAGCATCATGCCCGCGCTCTGTCTCGCTTTCCTCCGGTTAAATGACGGCGAGGAAGACAGACTCGTACTGTTCGCCGCGCTGTCTAATGGGGATTCGCGGTGCTGTCTCGCTTTATCATGGCAGACCCACTCTCCTGCACGAGAGCCTTTTTTTTTTTTTTTTTTGCGAAGAGGAGGAGGAATAGGAGGAGGGGTCTGGATTCATCAGCCTATCGATAAATGGAGCTGCTCTCTTGCACGAGTTGGAAGTTTTATGTGCTCCTAAATACAACCCGTTTTGGTTGCATTCTCCAGAGGAAACACACAGAACCAAACTAATTTAATCGAACATAATCGGCTAATAATCGGCATAAATTAGTGTACCAGTGTCCGTTTACATTGCTTGTGTCCTGAGCAGAATTGGGTATAGCGCGTTACAAAGTAATCGGTCAGAAAAGCAAGCAAGTCAAGCAACTATCCTGTTCAATTTTATGCAAGATAAATGAGGCACGTCTGTTTCCTCATACAATTCCCATATATTCTCCAAAAAAAAAAAAGGGTAGGATGCAGGAACATTTTTGTTCTTCAAAGTACAAAGAGCACAAATGTACAATCAAAAGGTAAAAAAAAAATTGGTCTGTAAAATCAAATTATTTACCTAAGATGCACTGTATCCTCAAGGTCCACTTAAAGATGCGAAATACATACAGCGTAGCCTACCCATGTGCCAAGCGGTTGTATCTTAAAACCCCAGGCTAGCACATTTTCTTCAGAGAGGGTATAATCTGCCACGCAAACAGAAATAGCATGTCTGGAAATATTCCAATCAGCATTTAAATCAGCATGCTCTTAGCTTTCTGTTCTGATAGGATACAAACTCCAAATCTCTTTTCTACAGCTTACATCACTTAGAGCACCCATATATAACAAATAACTTGAAATTCTATGCTGAAAAATTCTAATGCTGAGGTTATGAAATTTAAATTTAAAAAAAGTAAAGTGTTTAGATTGGTAACGCTTAATAAGTTTATTAGCTAACTTACTGCTGCAGAGGATAGCTGGGTCGTAGGCTGTCTAACCAATTTGGCACCTGGTGCCCATTATAAATGCCCGAGCAATCAGTATGGGGGGCACCCAGAAATACTAAAGAACCCCCACAGTGCTGCATAAGAGGCACACAAATGGGTTTCCAGTGGCGGCTTAACCTTTCTCTTCTCTTTTCATCTGCTAAGACAGTGATTCCCAATCCCATCCACAGGGAACCCCTTATGGTCTATTTTTTTTCGCTCTATGCCAGCTCCAAACAAAGCTGTACCAAATATTCAGTGCTCTTGATTACCTCCTTTGTGTGTGTGTGTGTGTTGGGAGCAGGAATAGAGCGAAAATGTTGACCAAATGGGAGTCCCCTAGGACTTGATTAGGAAACACTGTGCTAGAATTGTCGTCATGCTCTATTAGGGTCACTCACAGATGAGGCTAGAAATCCTGGACCTCCTGAGAACAGCCATTACTGGGCTTTTCACACCAGTCTAACAGTTCCTGCATTAAGTCATATATTCAGGTCTTTTGAAAGATTAGAGACTTACTTACACTGCCACTGGGGTAACTCTCTATTGCAGGAGTGCACAATTCTGGTTATGTGACCACTGACCAGGGGAAGAATTGAGTACAGTATTGTTAATTTCTTGCTCATCGTGTCTGATTCATTGATTCATTCATTCGTTCATTCATCTTTAGTACCTGATTTATCCTGGACATGGTGGCTGTGGATCTGGAGAACAGTTGGCATGAGACTGGGATTGGATAGCGTGCATCACAGGGCACCATGCACACACACATTCACACGCTCATTCACACCTATGGGGAATTTATTGTAGCTCATCTACCTACATGCATGTTTTTTGGAGGTTGGAGGAAACCAGAGAACTCAGAGGAAACCTAAGCAGACACAGAGAAACATGTGAAACTCCACATAGTAACTCAAGCTCAGTAATAAACAAGGTATCCTAGAGCTGTGATGCAGCAACCCTCGCTGCCCAATGTACCACCATGCCACCCTTCATGTCGATAAGTTTCAGGGAAATCACCAAGCTGGTCCCCCTCAAGGACTGTAATAAGAAATATTTGCTCCATTGCTGTTGTGCCAGGTTTCACTTCTTTTAAATGTCAAGATTGTGTATGCATGAGTTCCACTTTCGGCCACATTCTCATGCAAAAAGGGTTGTATCCTAATGCCAAACTGCAGACCCATGCCACCATTATTTGAGCCTGAAATGGGCAAGCAGGATGGAGGATGCAGAAGCACATGCACATTGTATTTATTTACGCACTGCTGCATTGTGACTATCCTGTAATCTGTGTCGGTTGAAATGTAGACATGCTATCATGCATCATTACCTTTGCAGCCATGTGAGAGCAGCACTGTGGACAAGTCAAAAGTCTGTAAGAATAGATGCCGTATAAGATAGGTTGTCTAACTGGGTTAAACACTGCTATGATTCTTAATTCACATTCAATTGAAGGAATGTATTTCTGCTTCTAATGCATTTCATTTCAGGTAGTGTGGATCATTTTCCACAAGGTGCATATTGTGGCTGTGTGGCCATTTGTCTGAAGATTCAGATACACCACAGGCATATTAAACACTCCCAAACCAAACTCCTATTTCCCCAGATAACATTTTCTATTTCCTCAAACACCCATCCATTAACATACAAAGCCCCTAAATGCAGCTAAGCATTCCCCTCAGAGATAGCTCCATCCAAGGATCAATATGTTCAATCCCTGGACAATTGCATTCACCCTTTCCTAGCAAGGAATACAGGTGACTTTTCTCCCATGCTTGATGCACATTGACAAGGAGAGCCAAGGTGAAGGTTTAGGATCAAAGGCAGTGTTATGAGCTTAGTTATGGGCCTGATTGCATTGACAGATGATCCTGTAAGTCGAGACAACCTGAAGGGATTTTTCAGACAAAGTGGATGTTCATTTATGAGGAGTATTGGAGTATTGGTTGCTTTGTGTTTAAATGTGAATGTGGGATGAAATGCTCATCGGAAGGATTCCAGCACAGAATAGTCATTCATCATGCTTGAAAAGTGCCTGGGCTAGCACTTGCAGTTGGAGCGAGGAGGACTGAGAGGATTTACTGAATGGCATTCAAACAAGAGCCTCTATTTCTCTGATATATTTTTCTATATGTATGTGAAAGCACCCACATGAATACCATAAACATTTCACTTCCCAAGACTCACCCTTGCTTCAGTGGGTAATCTAAACACCCCTCAACACACTTAGTACTGTGTGACATTATAGTATACACTTGTAGAAGAGTAATGAGTTACAATCCTACTATCTGGTATAACCCAGTAAAGGATGGGTACCCTTTTGTGTCTTGTTCATCTAAAGGTTTATTCCTCATGTCGTTTCATGGAGTTTTCTCTGCCACTGCTGCCTCTGGCTTGTTCATTAATGTTCTAACTCTACATCTGGATTTCTGTGAAGCTGCTTTGTGTTAAAAGCACTATACAAAGAAAATTGAATTGATATTCTGCAGGAGAAGGCGTATTTATCCTAATCATAGTCTAAAATATCGATATACAGAGTTGCACAGTGGTTTGATATGGAGCAGCACCATGGACAGCACCCTCACTAAGCTAACTGAATTTACAAACCTGGTCTTATGAAAAATTCATATGAATTTAATTGAGTAAAGGGGCTGTGGTTTGATTTCTTTTAATTTAGTATGGACTAAGATGTAGGAAAAGGTAGGAACACTTAATTTTCTCCTTACCCTAAGCTTAATCCTTATAACTTTTAGAATCGAGTCACATAAATATGTGGGCCTGGCCCCCACTCGCTCATCATGAACAGTCCATATTCAAAGGACCCAATTCAGTTTAAAAGTAAACCTGGATCTGCCAACTGTCTCCTGCTAAACACAGCCGCAAAACCTGTCACCATCTTTAACATGTGTTTCTTTCTTGTTTACAATATACACTCTTGCAGATCAAAATCCACAAAAAATAACATCTTTCCTGGAAGCACTGAATAAATTTTCCTATTAGCTCTGACAGGCATCCTCTGTGCAGACGAGCCAGATTAAAAGCAGTCAGTCAAATACCACTGTCAAAAGTGACAGCCATGGTGTCGCACTAAGGATGCAACTGAAATGCGCCATCATGACTGGGTTATAGACGGATGTTGTAGTGTTAGGATATATTTTTTATTCCTCTGGGGAGAAACTGGTTTATTATAAAAGGCAGTTGTACTGGCAAGGGAGGATAGTAAGAAAATCGTACCATGATGTGTTCTTGCTTTACAGCTGTATGTCAGGGCAGGTGTGCTTTTCAACGCCAGCCAATTAGTGTGTGAGTGTGTGTGTGTGAGAGAGAGACAGAGAGAGAGAGTGAGACAGAGAGAGAGACAGACAGAAAGAGAGAACAAGAGAGACAGAGAGAGACAGAGAGAGAGAGACAGAGAGAGAGAGAGCGCATAACCTTGGAATATGTTTGATTCAGAATTCATACTTTATGTAGGAGAGCTACACACATAGACACACAAAAATGAATGATGCATGTTATACATGTTGCCCTTGTGTGCTTTGATACTGGCTTAAAACAACTGCAAACACTTTCCATTCTGCTTGCAAGGCAGCATCAATTACTGTTATTATTTTAAAGTCTAATACATATTCAAATGCTCTTTGACACCTTTCATGACACCTGCTTTGAAATAATGCATGTTAATGTCACCACACATAAATATGTCGTTTTAGGAGGGTATTATCCTCTCTTAATCCCAAATGAAAAAAGGATGGCATCTGTGTTTACATCAGAGTTAAAGAGATTCATTTAAGCTGTTTGGATAAACCGAATCTCTCTGACATGGGAAACGTTCTTGGTTCAGAAAACAAAGTATATTCTAATTAACTGCACTTCAAGTGTATTCATAAAGTATTCATGGCAAACAGACACACCGCATTTTCTACCTGTAGAATGAAACCCTTTACCATAAGCAGTTGACTGTGTATTCATTAATGCTTTTTAAAACCCTGGTAGACCTCAAATGAGGACAAAAATAATACAGTTCAAAGACATTCTGTTTATAGATGCTAATGGGTCAATTTACACAGAGAACACAACTGTGTAAGGCACCAATATACTGTAGGTAGCTGAAATTTTAGACTAAAGGGTCATATAAGCCCTATGACTGACACAGAAATGGATTCTGGAAACTAGAAATTCTCCTTGCTATGGATTACCCTTTGATTATATAAAATGATCAGATGAAAGCATGCAGTAAATCAAGTGCATTCTGATGCTCTACTTCAGCTTTCTGCTGCTGTGCATGGACCATCCCAAAAATAGTTTATACCCGATCTGTCAGATCTGCTGCTGTAATCAAAAGACTGTCATGTACTCATCCCACAACTCTCATCAAACATGTTTAAACACATATAATACTGACTTTTCTGAAATGTCTGCAGTCATTAAATGTAAACTTCCCTGCAGTAAAATAAATGAGAACATTGTGTTATTATCTCAGCATGTGTTTTCTTAGAGCTGAGTGATCACTCACGTTGTCTCTCGTGCTCTAACTGTGTTCTATTGCAGAGGAAGTCAGATGTGACTGTAGGGCAGTTGAAGTCAGCTTGTTTTGGCTCATCATGATGGCAACTCTGACTCAACACACTCCAGACTCTGCTAGTCTTTTACAAGCTCTCTGCCAAGTACAGAAAACTACCTTTCAAATAGAATTCCTGCATATTTTCACACACTTTGTGAACGACTTTTCAACACAGTTCCTCGTGTTTTTTTTTTTCTTTCTTGTTCTTGTTCATGTTACTGTTGAGGGTTCAGCTGTCAAGCTGTAATAAACACTCGATACTGATCCAGAAACCATAAGCTTGTTCATTTTTATTCACTGTATGCATAATCCTGACATGATATAGTTTTGATTTACTCTGGAAGAAAAAACACCCCCAAAAGAAAACAAAAAAAAAGGGGGGGGGGGGGGGGGGAACAACTTGCAACTGATTGCAAGCAAGCAGTTTGTAACAGAGGAGAACAGATGGGAGTGCTCTGTTTTGCTTTATTACACTCACCAACTCATACTATAAAACGCTATTTTAAGCCAGTTCACTACAGTGTAGTTTAGAGCTGCATGTAGGGCTAATGAAGGAACTCAGCCTCAGGGATCTGCATGTCTCAGAGACTTTCTCTTACTATTTAAGTTATTTATAGTAAGACTTAGTAAGACACAGAGTTTGCTCTAACCCAAGGGTGTTATACTCTACCCAGGCCACAGCAGTATTTATGTGACCTCTTGAAGGGCCATAATTTTAAGCTTTAAAATATTTAAAATAATATCTATGTTCTCAATTAACATCAATATCCTATGAAAATAGAACAAGATGCTGTTCAACTGGATTCAAATACATGTGCAATTAGGTCACAATTAGGCCTGAAATATATATATATATATATATATATATATATATATATATATATATATATATATAATGCATTATGTGGACAGCTGGATGTTTGTGTGTGTGTGTGTGTGTGTCATTTACCTGGGGATGCACTATGGGGAGAAGGCAAGTTTTAGGGAAAAAAAAATTATATGTTTTCCAAGACTTGCCTTCTTCCCACAGTGCATCCCCAGGTAAATGACACACACACACACACCCAGCTGTCCGCATAGTGCTATAGTATTTTGTGCTATAGTAGCTCTTCGTACCAGACAAGCTAGCACTCCCTACACACATCACTGAGCCTTGGGCACCCATGACCCTGTCTCCAATTCACCGGTAGTCCTTCATTGGACCACCTTTGGTAGGCTAAGAAGAATTCACACTGGATTATCTTATGTCCTTAGTCTTTGACTTCTTGTCTTTGCTCTCTATCAACTGAGTGATACATTTTTGGATTTGGAGTCACTGAATCACACAATAGTCCAATACTCTATATGTTTCTATTCAATTCAATTCATAGCGCTTTTTACAATGGACATTGTCTCAAAGCAGCTTTACAAATACAAATAAACACAGTATACAGATTTTAAATGTGTGAATTTATCTCTATTGAGCAAGCCAGTGGAGACAGTGGCAAGGAAAAACTCCTTAAGATGTTAAGAGGAAGAAACCTTGAGAGGAACCAGACTCAGAAGGGAACCCATCCTCATCTGGGTAACAACGTATAGTGTGAAAGTAAAAGGAAAGTTCATTATGGTTTAATATGAAGTCTATATGTTTCTGAATCTTTTTAGACCTGTATTTGATTTGCCTTAAACGCAGAAGATAGGTGTTGATTTTAACCAATGCTGTGAGATGTAAGCCCAGCTATGCTGTACAGTGGCATGTGTGGAACGTGGGCAGTCACCATGGTACGGGTGTGCTGTGAATTCTAAATAGTGTGAAAATGTTGATTATTAGAGTACCATGGGCTATTTCAAGATTATTTTACAAGCTCATGTGTCCAGAATGAAACATCACCTTGGCATGCAGGCTTTGAGATTGACACATGCTCTAAACATATATATACTTTGGTTGCTTTAAATTTCTAAAATCTCTTTCAACAAAAATATCAAACTAACTTGGTAAAAATTTGATGGTGACCAAAGAAGTATGGCACAGAATAGATCTACTGATGGCTGGAAGATAAAGTCATAATACATCCTTTCTATCCTGTCTCACATCATAGAAACGAGACATACGTTATGAAAGCTATAGGGATGATGACATTGCGCTTCACTCAGCCATGCTTCGCCTAATCAGGTGACATTCAAAGTGATTAGTGGTGAAAAGCTCAGTGATGAATGTCCACACTTCAATTATTTGTTTTGGGAGGTCGCTTTGATGTTTTATGTATGTGTTGTATGATGTGTTTGTATAGATGTTAAACATTTGTGCAATAGAACACACTGAAACATTCATTACTATATACTATGATACACCAAAGAAGTGGACAGCATCACTGTAAGGAGTAAAATCTATGTGAGTGTGCTTTGACTGGTTAAAATACACCTGTTTAAAATGTGACGAGCTCTTAAGGTAAGATGGCACAGCTGATGCTTGGATCTCCTGATGTGCTTTAAAATTATGACGCTAAAGCTTGTGTCAGAGGAATTGCACCAAAAACATATGTATTTCCCACGTGTGTATTTTCCCTCTTAGTTAATAAAAGGGAAAATATTATATCTTGCAGTATCATAACTTTCTCAATAAGAGAAGTGACGTGTTTTGTACAAATGCATGGGGTTTTGTCTTTATGAGAGCATGTCTTCTAACCTTTTTTTTTCTCAAAAGGGCAGAAAATTGTCCATTCTTTACACCTGGTGAAGTAGGTCAGGATTTTGACAGACTACGTACTGCCTGTGCTGTGAACTTCAGTACAAGTTCCACTTAATTGGAGACACTTCAGTACTGCTATTACTTTTTTTTTTTAAAGCTTTGAGACTTTGTTGAGACTTTTTTCAAACTGTTCAAATGACATATAGAACATGAGATAATTAATTCTGAAAGATTAATTGAGTATTTTAAATAAATTTAAGAATGCATTAAGGTGATTAAGTTCTTGTACGATACCAGGATTTGGACGCTGCAATGGCTGATTCCCTCTGATCTTAGCTCAGGAAGAATTTCACACATAACACGTAGGTAAGTGCAAAGCTTCTCAGTTTAATGCTCAAAAACCATAGCATATATACACGAGATAAGAGGATAGGCGCCGGGGAGATGGGAAAAACAAACTCTATCCGAAGGAGAGAAAACAACTCTATCTGTTCTTGTACTGAGACCTTCAGAACTGATCATGCCATAAAACTTATCAGTAATGTTCAGCATGTAAAAGAGGAGGGCTGAGAAAGATTAAAAAAAAAAAAAATGACTTAAGTACATTATTAGTGGAACTGAAGTCAACCTTAAAAAAATATCATTCATTCTTTCATTCACTCATCGTAACAGTTCAGTAACTGATTGATCCTGGTCACAGTCGTGGTTGTGGAGTTTAACCTGGGAACACTGGATGAAAGTAAGAAAAGTCTTGTAACAACAAAATACTAACTAACAAAATGTAACAACAAAATACTTTTTGTGTGTTCATACATTTCGAGCACTTCACTCTTATGACCCCCCCTTTCAACCAGAGTTTTTGCACTTTTTTATTAATTGGGATTTTCTACCTTTAAACACTTTTAGTCTATTCTCTCTCTTTTTCTGTGTGAATGACTCTGATCATCTCCTATCAACTCCTTGGGTATGGTGAGTGTAATTTTCATACTTTTCAGAGCTGGTTGTATGACCTGTTAGCTATTACTCACTGCACTGCTCAGACCAGCACACCTCTCAGCAGAATTGGGTTACCTCACTGCTCTGAACTTTTAACATCACCTGCTGTCCAGTAACTTGTGGGTCTGTGAATACGTGCCACTAGCATGATTGAGTGGTCCTCTCTCACTATTCTGCATCCATCACTACTGAGCTTCAGGAGTTCCATTCCCCTAATATATCCACTGGGTCAGGTCTCTCTCTGCTCTTCTGTCTCCTGTGGCTCATTGATGCTATCATGGTCAACTTGGTCTCTGTAGTTGTGAGTCACACAACCCTGGGGTTAGGGTGGGGTCTCCCTCTATGCATTCTCACTCTCCCAACCTGGACAAGTTCTCCCTTAACATCTCCGCTCAGAGTTTTCCATATGCCCCACCATCTAGACGACTAGCATGCCTGTGGAGTTAATTTTCCTCCATCAAACCTTCATTCTCACTGCTGGGTGGTTGGGTCTTCCTTCTACATCTTGCCACTCCAAGAAGTCTGTACTCCTCCTACCTGGACATCGACATGCACTTTCTCCAGACTCTACTCAAACATAGCCCCTCCCAGTGCCATGCTGGTTCCTCATGACATTTGCAAACGCTGATCTGATCTGAACTCTGCAAGAAGGTTCACAGAAACATGGCTATATGACTACATGATTTTGAGCAGATGTTACATCATATGTCACTTCATGACCTGGTTTGAAGAGATCATTAAAATTTGTATTCCTATACTTCATATTAAAGTATGATTTATTGTTACATGTGGACTTTTCCCGTATGTGAGTTAGGTCATGTGATGTCAAGGTAGGTTTATTGTTATATGTATAGAGTAGGTGAATTAAAAGTGTTAAATGAAATACATAGTATATATAAAATTTCTGTAAACAACCTAAAAACAATGCAGTGCTAGGAAAAGGGTGTTAAAAGCTTGATTTTGTTAAGGGACGAGTGGAGACACTGTAAAGTTATTGTGTGTGTGTGTGTGTGTGTGTGTGTGTGTGTGTGTGTGTGCATGTTTATGAGCTCCACAGCCACATCTGTTTCCTGACAGCAGCTTTTAGCTGACTGCATTGTTGAAGGAAAGTGAAACAGCTATCATGTCACTTAGCATCTGATAAATTAGAAATGCATTAACGCACAACACCAGGGGAGAGTTTTATGTTAAATAAAACATCACAGGACTTTTCAGTATGCTTTAACATTCTACAGTGTATCCATCAGTATGTCGGCTTGTGATAGATCTAATCCATGGTCATTTTATTTCGTATATAATTAGGAAGAGCAGCAATTACAGAAGGTCAAATAGGAATAATAATTTAAGATAAGAAACCTTGAGTTGGCCAAAACGTGATCGTAATCAAGATAATTATCATAGAAGAATCAAAAGAAAAATAACAATGGAAAAAAAAATCCATTTGTGTGTGTGTGTGTGTGTGAGAGAGAGAGAGAGAGAGAGAGAGAGAGAGAGAGATAGCCAAAGCTTTGTGTTATTCCGCCCTTCCTTCACACCTGAATCACACTTTTCTTCTTCCCATCAATTTCCCGTTTCTGAAATTAATTCCGTCCCCCCGTGTCTACTACCCCTATCATCTGTCACTCACACCCCCTGTCTCCCTCGCTTGGTTTCTCCTTTTCTCTCTCTTTGTCTGAGCTTAGCTGAGTGACAGACCTGGGTTTGGGTGATGTCGAGTAGCCTAGTGTCAGAGGTCTGATCCATAGACCAACACCACAAACACATCAGTGTCACACACCACACACGAGAGAGAACACTTTTGATGCTAAGGTGAATCAGATACTGTAACTGAAGCACTGCTGAAGCAAGTCATGTTTCTCTAACAGGGCTCAAAGTGTTTAGCGTACTCACAGAAGTAATGTCACGCAAATGATGTGAAACGCTGAGTCACAGCCCTAGAGGCATGGCTTTTACTAATTGTAATGCCGTTTGACTCATTACAATGTTTACCCTGTGTGTAATTAACAATACTAAACACCCACAACAAAAAACATGAAAACATGCAGTTTATCTTGTTCAACTAAAGTAAAAGACACACAATAGGAAATGAAAAAACTTGAACAGTACTCAAAGAATTATTTTCATTTTTGTGGCTTATAAGAAACTAGGGCAATACCCTGTTGAATAATGTGTCCCCTGTGAAAATACCTGCTTTTTCATTCTGTTTGTTTACGTCTCATACTGTACATGAAAAAAAAAAAACAGAAATGATGCAATCATATCTAGTGTCCATTCAGGTTGTAGCAGACTAACTCTGTTTAGGAAATCTAAGGTTCAAATAATGAAAATATAGATCAGTGATTTTTAAATGTAAAAAAAATTAATATTTTTTTAAAGAAAGCCTGTTCCAAGAGATATTGTACATTAACTTGCTGATCAGGTGTCATATAGTGAACGTTACCTAAGGCTAATGCACTCTGATTGTAGACAGTTTGATTGTATAGCTGTGTTGACAGAATTTCATTGTAAAAATAAATAGCTTTATTGTGCCTTGAGCCTCGTCGTCCACCCGTGAAACAACTTCCCTATGAAACATATGTTCGAGCAACAGTCCTGATTTCCTGTGTTGGACATGTTAAAAAGCTACAAAGCAGAAACTACTTCTAAAGATGTTCAAATAAATAAATAAACAAACAAAATGCTGCTTCTATTCTACAGGTTTTTTGTTTTGTTCTCTAATTTCTGAACAGAAGCAAATGTTTCTGTAATTCCACAACATCGTTTATTATTTTGATTACGGTCCATCACAAAGAGAATAATAAACATTTGACATAATTAATAATGCAGCTAATTAATGCAACGCCTATGCCTAGATTTAAACCTAACCATAACCATAGTAACTGTCATGTGAGGAATGGGCAGACAGATGCAAATGCAGGTAGAGGTGTTTATTAACAATTGGGGCAGACAAATCCAAATGTAGGCAAAACTCAGAATCAGTAGACAGGGAAAAGTTTGGGCGATCAACACACAGGATATCAGAGGCAGGACAATATCAGTAAACACTAGGCAAAACAAGGTCAGTAACAGAACCATGAGCAGAGATAAGCATGCTCAGTATCATCACAAACACAACAAATAGGTGTATACATCTCCCTGAGTGAGTGCGATGAGAGTCCCTTTATACTGTGGCTGTGATTGCAATGTGAATTGGATGCAGGTGTGCGAGATCTAGGAATTGCAGTCCATGGTGGCCATGTTTGTAGGCCGCAGTGCAGGATAGGAAATGGAGTTCATGGCATGAGTAGACCTTACAGGAAACTTTTGGTCTCTTTTAGTCTCTCATTTTTTAAAAAAAATAAAAGCTGCAGATTTTATTTGGAAAAGCAATCAAACTAAATAAACACAAAACGTTGTCCTTGTAGGGACCAGCCAAATGTGTATTCCTATTCTATACGTTCAGTCCAATCCAAGAAAAAAAAAACCACACCTTCCCACATACAAATAATCAATCAGTAGGACAACAGAGACTGAGCTTCTTAATGAGTCCCCGCAGGAGAGAGCAAGCCTAGCAAGCTGACAGAACTGCAGACTGTCTCACTCTCTCTCTCTCTCTCTCTCTCTCTTATACCTAATGCTTACATACATATTTACTGAACCTAGTCAAAGTAATACATGTGTATCTTATAGCAGAAGAGGCACAGTTGAAACTGAACTGTAAATACTCTGTGTCTAATATTTATAATAAAATACAGAGAACTAACGAAGAAGAATCTGCTTGAGACAACCTGAATGAATCAACTGAACCAAAATCATTCCTTCATAAATGAATGACTATGATCTATAGAAAATAAAGAAGTCAATTTTGCAGGTTTGCCTCGAGGTAAGGAGCACTGGGCTCATAAAATTGGTATTCAGAATGAGATCCAGCTGTGGCATGCTGTAGATGGAAACATATTGAGGGTTGGAAGGGCGGAGTGGTTTCCCTCTTTTCTATCACTTAATGGCTTAGCGCCTGTCATTTCTGCTACATAAGCACTGTCGTGTCAGGTATCTGTATAGTATCCTGATCAAATTTTAATAACATACATTTATTTTTGTAGACAAATATCTTTCTGGTGATTTCGATATCATATGTAATATGTAAATAGCTAACCTTTAGTGTTTTTTTTTTCTTTTCTTCAGTTTTCAGGGCTTTTTTTTTATGCAAACATGTCTGCCACATCAAAATGGGTTTTTTTTTAATGTTGTTTTTAGGTTCTTTAACCTCTTATACCATGACTACTAGGAATTACTCACTACAGTGAAACTAATAGGATAAATATGTAATAATGAGAAGGGAGTATGTTAGGTATATGAATTACATTGGTGATGGTTAGCATGCCAACTAGTTATTCATACATTTCTTTATTGTATTTAGCAAAATTCTAATGAATATGAAAGACTGAACCTGCTGTATTTTTACCGGTTGTGGAAGTAAAAGCTGCGGAACTGGCACAAAAAGAGCCCAAACGTTAGCTACAATTCATCATTTACAAATGAGAGAGAGAAAGAGAGAGAGAGAGAGAGAGATTGACCATGCTAGATGCAGTAAGCAAAGTTAACGAGTATTTTTTAGTAGAAGGTGCTGTCATATACTGTATTCAATAACAAGTTACCTGAAGTATATGATGATATATGGTGTGCTAAATGAATTCATAAGCACACTTCAATTAAAACTACAAGAGTAAGCTAGGTAGCTAATTCACAAAAAGAAGTTTACCAATACTTATATATTCTCTTCACTTCAGTGAATGCATACTGCACGTAATGTGAGCTTGTGAACAGGTAAGAAATCAAAGGAACAAGGGACAAGAGTGTTATATGTGTTTTTTTTCTTAGTGGTTAGCATGTTCGCCTCACACCTCCAGGGTTGGGGGTTCGATTCCCACCATGGCCCTGTGTGTGCGGAGTTTGCATGTTCTCCCCGTGCTGCAGGGGGTACTCCGGTTTCCTCCCCCAGTCCAAAGACATGCATGGTAGGCTGATTGGCATGTCCAAAGTGTCCGTAGTGTGTGAATGTGTATGTGAGTGTGCCCTGCGATGGATTGGCACCCTGTCCAGGGTGTACCCCGCCTTGTGCCCAATGCTCCCTGGGATAGGCTCCAGGTTTCCCCGTGACCCTGAAAAGGATAAAGCGGTATAGAAGATGGATGGATGGAAATAGTTTAATGTTTACTATTATTATTCAGCATGTATATAATGATGGGTTTTTGCTCATCTGCGAGACTTGGACTGAAAAATATTTACTATTGTAGGACATTTGCTAAAAGTCTGTGCTAAATGCCCTGCATGTTCCTGTGGATGCAGTTCTGAAGCTCCAGTAACATCTGTCATGTCAACATTGGAATTGGTGTCCAACTACAATTGCCAATTCCCTACAAACCTGGCTGCCGAGGACTACAACATCCATCCACCACAGACTCTCTCACGTTCATGTTCACCTGATTACTGATTATGGGCTCTCACGGTCCGACTGTGTAACAGCTTCTTCCCCCAAGCCATCAGACTCCTTAATACACAGAGACTGGACTGACACACACACACACACACACACACACACACACACACACACGCACACACACACACACACGCACACACACACTCTGAACTGAACACCATCCCACTCCCATTGCCCATTCCAGCATTGACTCTATTGCATTTTTGCGGCTACTGTATTTATAAAAATATAGTATGTAATTTATTGTCAGTATTATACACTTTACCTGGTTGCTACTGCAATATCTGCTATGTTCATATATGGTATAAGCTAATCTGCTGAATACTAAGTCATATTCTGTTATGTTTACATTTATACCACTTTAAATTATAGTGTTACTCTTTGGCACCTATCTTTTGCACTACCTGTTAAATTGGACACTTCCACTCTGAAACTGTGTACTGCTCGGTGTTACACTGTCACTTCTGGTACCATTTGTCCTGTTTTAGTAGCATTGTACTGTCCTGTGTTGTTGGCACATATTTGCTCAATCACACACTTACAGTATTTAAGGACTCACTGTGAAGTAAGTACTGGTACTCTGGTACTCTGTTTTTTTGTACCAGTCTATGCCAAGCGGTTGTTTTTCACATTTTTAAAATCTTGTTTCTGGTTTTCTGGTCTTGCTTTTGCCCGCCCTAGTTCATGTTGTTTGTTTATCACCTGACCATTGCCTTAATCTCGACATTTCTTTGGATTATATCTCTGTTTTTTCTGCCATTTTATATACATAATTGAATATCTGCATTTGCGTCCATACGTGCATCGTGACAGGATCAAACAACTATGTTTAAGCAAGAATGGCTAAGCAAGGCTAAGCTCCTATGCCTGTGTTTCAAACCAAACCAAAACAAACGAAACATCAATATAAGGTGGATCATTTTGGATTTTGGTAGAAGCAACTGCACCACCACCACTAGCGGTCATAAGAAATATACACAGAATGGTATAAACAAGGGCTGATTTCATTCTTGTCCAGACTTCTTGCAGGAAGTCTGTGACAGTCATGTCAGGTGATTTCACTAAATAAAACAAACCTAGCTTTCATGTACATTTACACTAATATATTTCAGCCTGCTTCCTCATGTTATCAGCAGTGATAGGGAAGGCACATGTGAAATACAGCTGCACATGTAATGAGCATGAACGAGGTGAATATTTTATTCTATAATTCTGTCATTTATTTGAAATGCTTTTGGAGGAGAAACTAAAAGTAAATAAACTAACACAAATTAACCAGTCAGAACACTAAGTTTAGTTTGCCATATTTGGTATACAGAGGAAACATTTCATGAAGCCAATAGGGCTTTACAGTCTTAAAAAATGTAACCAACTTGTGTATGTGTGTGTGTGTGTGTGTGTGTGTGTGTGTGTGTGTGTGTGTGTCTGGGTGTTATAGTTTGGCCACTATCATTCATATTGCGCCATCAATGAAACTTTATAATGATAAACTCTATGTTCACTGTTTAACTTTCAATAAATATTAGATATCAGCTCTCTGATATAATATCAATATAGCAATCAGTGTGTGTAAATGAGGTCTTAGGGCACTGATTATGTGACCAAAATGTGTGTTTGACTAATATTTCTCTCTCCAAGAGTCTGATTGATGCATCAGCAGACTACAGCTGTGAGGTCTTTAGTCTCCCGGATTGTTGGAATGGCTGTGTAATAGAGGATGGAGAGGCTGTTGGGGAAAGTGGCTGAATCTAAATTGGAAGTAAACAGTAGGAAGTAAAAAGGACTAACCATGTTTCCGCACTGAAACAGCTCAGTGAATTGTACTTGGAAATTGTGCAATTTAGCTGGAATAAATTATTACATGTAACTGACCTGCTGTGTGGGAATATGAATTTTGAGCTGTTTTATTTTAATGGCTAATGTTTCATGTGCCCAGCAAATGTACATGAACATGTTAGAAGTCACACACAGCACAAATGCAGACACACAGAGCTGATGCTTAGGTTATCAGCAGTTTTAATTAGCTATACACAGCAGACTGCCGGCTGTTGATAAATTAATTATTCTTCCTTCCACTTGCCGTCAGTCATTTCCATCCCTGCACTAGCTTTCACATCCACTGAAATTATGTGCACTGTTTTTAATGTTCTTATCACTCGTGTTTTTCTGTGACAGAAATCAAAATCAATAAACATTGTAGGCAAGAGAGAAAAGCAGGACAGAGCATTCTTCATGTGTACAAAGGCCGGCTGACCGCATCAGACGTATTAGTACCGTTATTTTCAAATAGTTTTTGTTTCTCATCGGTAACGATACTGATACCTATATTACTAATCAATCAGGGACATCACAGAACATGTCATTTATAGCGGGCGAAATAAGTATTAGACACGTCAATATTTTTTTTCAGTAAATATATTTATGGTGTGGCTATTCACATGAAATTTTCACCAGACGTCAGTATTAACTCAGGAAATCCGGAAATATAAAGAATTCACAACAGTAAAGTCCATAAATGAAGTTATGTGTAATAAAGTGGAATGACACAGGAAAAAAAGTATTAACACACTAACTGGAATTTATTGAATACTTAGTAGAGAAGCGTTTGTTTGTAATGACAGCTTCAAGATGCTTCCTGTATGAAGAAATTAATCGGGCGCAGTATTCAGGTGTGATTTTGGCCCATTCTTCTAAACATATTGTCTTTAAATCTTGTTCCATTGGTTTCAAGTCAGATGATTGGCTGGGCCATTCTAACACCTTGATTTTTTTTCTGTGAAACCAACTGAGAGTTTCCTTTGCTCTATGCTTTGGATCGTTGTTGTGCTGGAAGGTATCTCAGTTTGTCCTTAGGTCAATGTTACAATAGTTACCTAGGATCATGTTAGTTGCAGTGTTGAAGAGTGGGCATTGTATGACTTCAGAAAATGCTTCTGTACAGCTGTAAATAAAGTAGGTTTCATTGTCTTCATTGTGTCAGAATCCCTTGTTGTCAATTATCGATAATGGCTGATCATCAAGAATAACGTATTGGGAAAGAGCCATTATATTCACTCACATGGCATAATTTGTTGGTCTTTTTTCTCACCTAGCACATGTTTACTGCACTATTAGTTACTGCTGTGTGCTGCTAGTGAGGAAGTCCTAGTGCTGAGTTTTATATTTAAGATATTTTATCCTGTAGGAACATGCTACAGTTCCTCCTCTTGATGTTTTTGAGAGCATCATTTGCCAAACATACACTAGCCTCACCTAATATTGTCAGGTCAACTCCATTAATGAACTCATCTCAACACACCATGGCCTACAGACATGGCCTCCCCGGACTACACTTCCCAGAACCCACTACCGCTAACTAGTTCCCAATCACCAGACTTCTGATCACACTCACCACTTCCCAATCACCCCACCGTTTAAAGGAAACTCTCACACCACACCCAGTGTGAAGTAATGTTCAGTTTGTATCTTGCATCTGAACTTATCATTCCAGTTGTTTCTGTGATCGCTACTCTGGTTTTGATGCTGATTTTTTCCTGACTTTTATTTTTGATATTTCTCTGTGTATGCTGTTTGCTGATTGCTTGACCATACCCTGTTCTTTGACCTAGACTTTGGATTTGTCTGCCAGCCTTTCAATAAATAACTCTAACTCCATCTGCATCCATCTCAGCCCACTCCTTCTGACAAATATGACCTGCTATCAGATGTTGGAATCAGAATAGTTTTTTACAAGTAGGGGTAAATGTGCTTGTCATCAGCATTGATGCAGCCCTAGATTTTAATGTCAAAACTTCACATATTGTTCACACACTGCATTGATTTGTTTTAATGACAAAGTGTAATGCTTCACTGTGAATGCCATTCAACATTTTTGCTTCTTCAGTTGGTGGAGGCCAGAATCACTCACCTATTGATTTGGCTATTGATTGGCTCACAACTGATTCTCTCAATTAGCTGTAGCATTCAGGAAAAGGTCACTTATAGCATGTATAAAAGATCAGAAAGACAATCAATAATAGGTAAAGCTTAATAAAAGTGAATCAGTGAACAGATAACTGTCTTAAGAGATATCAAGGTTGTGTGTAATATTCTCCATGCTTTAAAGGACATGCTGTCTGTGAGTCTGAATCTATGCTGATTCCCACATTTTTGCTCCCTGTTACTCGCCAGTTCTTACATACTTTTCTCATTTATAAAGGAACAATTGTGACTTGGGTCTGTTTCCAAACTTATTATTTCAATGTTCTCTATATCTACTGTATGTCTTTGTTTAGGCATGTGGGATATGGAAGAACATGGAGTCTAAGTCAACACACACACACACACACACACACACACACACATTCTTATATATACATATTAGGCTTATTGTTGACTAGTTTAATCATTTTACTCCAGGTGTCCATCCAGTTTAATTGAAGTGTTTGCTTTCCATGGTTACCATGACAACAACTTGCAGATCTGTGTGCATGTGTGTGTCCAGGTCCCGAGGCACCTTCATCTCATGCTCAGGGTCAGCCGGCCTTTGTACATATGAAGAATGCTCTCTCCTGTTTTTCTCTCTTGCCTACAATGTTTATTGATTTTGATTGCTGTCACATAAAAACACGAGTGATAAGAGATAAAAAAAATTAAATAGTATGAAATCGTAACTGTAAGTACCATAAGCTCATCCATTTATCAAACAACAAATTGATGCTTTTCTTTAAAAACTAAATATTTATTCATGTTTATACTAAACTAAATGTATTTTCATGACTATAAATAATTTTTGTTCAGTAATTCGAAGATTCTGCTTGAATGCAGCTCCAGTGTGAACTTCATCCTCGGCAGAAACATCTTTTGATTGCTGAAATGTGGATATCACAAACTTCGCAAAGCTTGTTATCATTCAACAAAGAATTTTAATTAAAATCCGCTGGTATGCCTTTTTCAGCGAGCAGCAAGACAGAGTTTGCTCTCTCTCTCTCTCTCTCTCTCTCTCTATCTCTCTCTCTCTCCAGCTGTCCTCTGTAGTTTTATCAGGCTTTTCCTTTGCTGCATGCTCTACCAGCTTCTGAAGTCTCCTCAAATAAAATTAATCAGAGCTTTTAATGAAACTTACTGGAGCATTCAGCTTGAACAGCAGCTTGTTTAGCACATTCTGAGCTTACTGACAGCATCTCTGCTGTCAGGACTTTAGACACTGACATACAGCAATGTCTCTTTTCCTCTCTTTTCTGTAGTACAGGTCATGGAAAACATATGTGTCTTTGTAAATTGCACATAGATGCATTTAGTCTCAAACACATTTACTTACAAATGTAGTCACTCTGTATGATGTAGATGTCAGTGTTTGAGGAAAGTATAAATTCCGTCAAAGCTCCATCTGTTACAATGAGAAAGTTGCTGTCTTGCAATTTCTGTGGTAGCTCACCTTTTTTTTTTTATTTAAATGTGACTTACATCCACACCTTCATTATTTAGAAACATTTTACAAAGCTGGATTCCATGCATGTGCTATCATGTATTCCCACCATGCCATTCAACATAAACAATATTATCATGGTGAATTCAACATGTAATCTGTAGAAGTGATGGGGCTTTGTATATTTCTATGTTTTTGTTTTTTTTGTTTTGTTTAAATGACATCAATGTACACACTCTCTGCAAGACTTTTTATGAAGCGGCTGATTACCACACAATATCAAATGATGTTTACTTACCTTTCAGCAGCATGTCATAAAATCAAGTCTTTAATCAATAGAGTCCTTGATCATCTATGGAGGATCTACTAAACATCACAAGTTGTAAATAGAACTATCCAAATGAAGTGAAACTAAAAACATGAGATGACAGGGTTTAGATCTTCACTGTAAAACAGATAGCCCCATTAAGTTACGTGAACTTATCCCTTCTCTTTAACTCCAATTGCCTGACAAGTTTCGGATATTGAACTCAAGTTGATAAGTTTTCAAAAATTAAACTTATGTAAGTAAGTAATCCATTGTCATGACTTGTAAAATGAGTAGAAACAAAGGTTATCTTCAAGTTGAGTTTACTCATGTTTTTAAGGCAGCAGGTGAACTTTCATTTCAAGTTTAACCACCTGAATTGTTTTACAGTGATCTTTTAAAGCTGCAGTATGAAACCTTTTTGTTAAAAATGAACCAAAATCAATTATTGAGCAAGTATGTGAAAAAAATCAGTGTTCAAAACTGGCTCCTTACCTTACCCTGATTCACAACGGTAAGCTTATAATAATGATTTATCATTTGAGCTGTTGGGTCGGATTTCTCAGGAAACTTCTGTTTGACGCCATTTGTGTAGTCTGTGACGTCACCACGCCTTTGTGTGGTTACGTCAAATTTGTAAACTGAACGAAGAAGAGCTGGCAACTATATCGCATGTGGGTGCTGAGGATGGTGGAGTGTTTGTAGCTTGTCCTTACAAGAGTTGCTTAGAATTTAAACTTTTCATCTAGATGGCTGCTTTTAATCTGGATAGTTCTAAATGCAATCATCATTGACATCTGGGGAATCACCTATTGTCAAAAACCAAGAAACCGAACTGTGGAGAGCCTGTAGTCAAATGGGGAAACCCCATATCTGAAGGGCTTTAATACTGATGCAGAGATGGCTTTTTTTAAGCAGAACAGGTCAGGAATTTCAGTGGCTCAATAGGTAGCTAGCTAACATTACCACACTTGTTTGCTTGATTCTGCTAGGCATCGAGTTTCCTATGTTCCCCCTATGAGGGAATGGTAATTTTCCTATGGTAAATTGCACTTGTTTTCTGCTAGCTATGAGAGAGAGCAACTCACCTCTACTCTAAGAAAACCGTATTCGCTGCCACCTCTGTTGTCAAGTATTGGAGTTAATATACAACCCAAATGACTCCCTCAAACCATCAGATTCACCTGTGCAGAGGAGCCATACTGAAGCACAACCTACTTAAAAACTTGAGGTTTTATGTTTCAAACAGAGATGACGATAGAGACGTAAAAATGAAGTGCTGCAGCTTTAAACTTGTAAAAATAAAAAAGTGAAAACAAAAAAGGACAGGTCTATTGTTTATATAATGTGTACAGATGACCTCTATTGATTGATAATATTCCCAAAACCGGTTGATGGTCTATTGAACCATCCAAATAAAATGTTTCACCCCTTCTACGGTTGATGAATATTATCTTCTTGTGTGCATGTGGACATATGCAGAGAACTTTTAGCAAAGTCACAAAGTGGCCATTTGTTGGAGTATTTTCAAGTACTGTTGTCATACAACCATCTTTCCTTTTTTTCATCTTGCATCCCACACTTATTGGTGCACTTTATGGAGCTTTATGTACACTTTATGGCACTATCTGTGTAACAGTTTATGGCGAAATTACAGCCCCCTTGTCCTCCAAAGTTGCCAATAGACTCCTGGTCATGTCCTGTCATCTTCTGAGCTATTGTGAGTTTAATTTTCATATGTTTTCACGAGTCCAAATATGAGTCCATTTGGAGCTCTGTGACTGCTAGTTTGAGTAGAAAGTAAAAAGCTATCTAAGACACTTTCTAAGCAGGAGGATGACCAGACTTTGGACGTGGCTCAGCTAAAATTTTTTATACTGTTACCAAAACTGCAAAGAATGATCACACCCTTTAGCAAAGTCCATCTTATAGCCCGAGAGCAGTTTTTTTTTCTTGCTCAACTCTGGCTTCAGTAATATCCTGAAAAGGATCCAGATAAGTTGGATCTCTTCAGCTGAATAAAACTGACTCGTTGTCGACTGTGATTCTCCGTGGTAGAGCTGGACAGTCCACTGGGAGAGGACGCACTGGCCCACTACACTGCCCTCACTGTCTACTGTAAACAGTTCCACGTCTAATGCTCTAATGATTTTACTTGCATTGAAAAAAACTCAGCCATAAGAGTCCTACTTAATCCCATAGTTTCTTCCCAAGGTCATTAGAGGTCTTCCATTAGGGTTCATTGACTGAATTCACAGTCTTCCATGAGGGTGACCCTGCAGAGCATTCCTGCAGACCAGATGGCAGCTATTGCATCATCAGGTCAATTGTCCGTCTGTCACAGAGGAAAGCTGCAGGAAGCTCCTCTGGAAAACACAGACTGGCCCACATCATCACCATGGCCTAGAGAATGGGTGGACATACCTTCACATGCCACGCTCCAAAGAATGTTTTCTCCTCAAGGGAATTAATTAGAGGCATGCCTGCTGCTAACTGCACAACACTGTGCACCATCTGAAGGTTCTACTGGGTCAATACTGTCTCTCCCAGTGGCGTGAGGGTACTATCTGTCTTTGAGCACCAACTTACTATTGGCATCCTCTTTCAAGGCATTTTCTTGGGATGGGTCACATGAGAATACTGCAGAGTCCTTGAAAGCCAAATCAGATGCTTTACCTTCCAGCATAGTGTGTGAGTTCAATGAGTATTATCCCTTCAAGGCCATACCTCTGACTTGTATAGCTTGTATGGTAGAAAGAAATAGAACAGCGATGATCATACTGAGATTATTATTAATAATGATATTGATATAAATATAATTTTTTAAAAATATTTCATTCAACATCAGTAAATATAGGTGGTGGCTAGGTGTCTGCCTGATATGAACTACTTGTTTTCTTTCTTTCTTTTCTTTCGTAAACAAAATAAATAAATAAAATAATAATAAAAAAGAAAATAAATAAATAAATAAATAAATAAATAAATAAATAAATAAAATAATACTAATACTAATACTACTAATAATAATTCCTACAGTGATTTGTTTCATTATGAAATTTAGTGAAGGCTGAAATAGTCATGTGTGTGTGTTTGTGTGTGTGTGTGTGTATCTCTTTGGTTTGTTTGTGATAAATTGTTGTGGAGGTATCCAATATCTGAATAGACCATTAACCTAATCTCAGTGCCGCAGAGAGCCCTAAATTGTGTGTGTGTGTGTGTGTGTGTGTGTGTGTGTGTGTGTGTGTTAGAGAGAGAGAGAGAGAGAGAGAGAGAGAAAGGTTCTCAGTGAATGATTGCTGAGGGACTAGGCAGTGCAATTTCCGAAGAGAGATCTTTGGGAAAATGATAAAGGTGCTAAATAAATGACAGACGCTGTGCTGGATTCAGAGATGAGAAAAGAAGAGGTAACACAGAGTACTAGAAATGGCCAGCTAAGGAAGAATGAGGGGATGGACTGGCACTCCCATTCACGCACACACACACACACACACACACACACACTTCCTTTATTGGATGTCTCAATATCCGATCTGGTTTATTTGGTTCTGCTGTTTGCGTGCAATAGAAGTGTATTTCATTGCGAGGTATCACAGGGCAGGATGAACATTCACACACAAACCATAATTCAACTTTGCCTATCATCTAAAGTCTCTTTCAAACACACTCATTCAGAGTTCAGATACACACATGCTACATTTCTACACGAAAACGAAGAACAACATACAAGTTGACTGGAAAATCAAAGCATTTGAAACTCTGCTTTGCGTTTAATATAAATCTCAGTAAGGAGCTAAATCTTACAGTATAAACAACATGATGGGGAGTGTATGGTAAAATAGGATGGACTGATAAAGCGCAACGTACGGATGGTTGATCATATATACTGTATATACAAATATATAAAAGTCAGGGGAAAAAATGAAACATTAAAACAAACAATAATACAGTATACTGTAATGGAACAGAAAAAGAGGAATGTGGGCTAAAATAATGGACTTAACTATTTAATAAACATGTACAGATATAATTAAACAGAAACATGTGACTCTTTACAGTATAGTTCCTTAATTAATCCTTAAATACTTCATAATTTAATACATCACCTTAGTAGTACTTCAATAATTACTAATAACCATAATAAACTATGTTGATAAATGTATAATGCCTCAGTAACTAATATTAAATTACAATGCTGGCAATATTACATAATGACTTATCCAATTGTGAACCTCTGTGTTATCTACATTCATCAATGTCATACACTTTCCTTACTTTGTCATTACAGAAGCATTAATTATGATATATCAAATTACTCTGAAAACATTGTTTCATGGTTCCTTAATTAATTATTAAATACTTACTAACTCAGTTGAAAAGTAGTCAGCTATTTCCATATAACTTCTCCATTAATGTACCAAACAGCAATATTAATGAAAGTATACTTATTACATATTAAACTTAAACAATTGTGGCAACAAAACACATTTGGCTATGCATCACAAAATTCAATATTAGTTATTAAATCATTAGACTTTAGTCAACATATTAGTTTATTATAACGATTAGTAATTACTGTGGTAACACTTGATTATTTACTAGTAAGTTAGTAAGTTTTTAAGCATTAATTAAGGAGCAGTATTGTAAAGTGTTTATGCAGTTTATGTATAGTAATATAGCAGGTCTATCATTTCCTGTAATCATCATAATAGTTATCAAGACATAATAGCTTATGTCACATGTTAAAATTTTTCCTTGTGCTCTATGTAGAAAATATTTTTGACAAATTATGTTAAGTTATGAGTTATGTTAAATAACTTAATAACTTAACATAAATGAGTTATGTTAAATTATGTTAAGTTATTAAATTAAATTAAGTTATGAGATACAATTCATGACACCTGTCATAACGCTTGACGAGGTTCAACATGCTATGTTATTTCTAAGCGTATGGCATCATCATAAAACACATGTCATGACACCTGTAGTAAAGAGCACCACAGTATTTTTAGCATGCACAATGCATCTAAAAAACACAGGTGAGGCAATAGAAAAATCACTCTTTTTCCTGATATTAAGATGTGCCCACACCTGCATTAACATGGTATCATTATTTGATTGTTGCTATGGTTATGTCTCAGGGAGAGTTATCATATTATTTTCCTGTTGCTTCCATGCATTATAGACTGATTTTATTTTTATTTACACATGCTTAACTTGTTCTTTGTACAAACCGCAAAGGTACCAATAAAAAAGGATCATTGATTTCAATTTGGCTGCATGAAAATAAAGGACACTTTGTGTCATTGTATAAAATACATTAAGTTATGGCAGTTTTAATAAAATCTCATAAGAGCATTCATAAAACATAGGTTAGCTTGAGCACACTTATCAAAAATAACATGTGAGATAAGATAAAGTTTGCCTCACACCTCCAGGGTTGAGGGTTCGAATCCCGCCTCTGCCCTGTGCGTGGAGTTTGCATGTTCTCCCCGTGCCTTGGGGGTTTCCTCTGGTACTCCGGTTTCTTCCCCCAGTCCAAAAACATGTGTTGTAGGCTGATTGGCATCTCTAAATTGTCTGTAGTGTGTGAATGGGTGCAATGCCCTGCAATAGGTTGGCACTTTGTCCAGGGTGTCCCCCACCTTGTGCTCCGAGTTCCCTGGGATAGGCTCCAGGCTCCCAGGGAGCCTATGTAGGAAAAGCAGTACAGAAAATGGATGGATAGATATTCAACCCAAAATTGAGAAATGGGACACCCTGCAGCCTATATACTGTATGCTATTGGGACATGCTGAATCTTATTGTGGAGAAAGGGTTTAATGGATTAACGTTTCATTAAAAATTATTTTATTCATATATAATAATACAGAGGCTGAAAACTGTAGAAGAAAATGGATTTAGAAGGTTTATACAAAAATGGGAAAGAAACTAGAAAAGGAAAGAAGAAAATGAATAACAATAGGGTTTACAGATTTTTAGAAAGAATTGTGTGTGTGTGTGTGTGTGTGTGTGTGTGTGTGTGTGTGTTAAAGACCTTCCCGGTTGCTGGTGTCTAATGGAAATCAGTCATTTTGACAAACATTGGGTTTGCTCCAAGCTGGCAGACTGAACCCTTGCTTGGGCTCCCCATCACATAGACCCATTGTATTTTCTGAGTGTGTGTGTGTGTGTGTGTGTGTGTGTGTGTGTGTGTGTGTTTGTATGTGTGTGTGTGTGTGTTAGGTGGGGACCAAATGGAATATCTGACAGTTTCTGATGTTGTGGGGATGTTTGGCTGATGAGGAAAAATCCCCCCCTTACTTATTAAAACAAACAAACAAACAAACAAACAAACAACAACAACAACAAACTCCAAAAGAACCCAAAGGTTTCCTTTGTGTTGCTGAGGTTAAGGTTAGGGTTAAGCATTAAATAACTGTATTAATAATTATGGTAATGGAAGGTCCTCACAAAGATAATAAGACAAAAATGTCTATTCATATGCGTGTGAAACAAAAAAGGGGATATAGTTTTAAAAAAACAAAGCATGTACTGAATTATTTAGTTACAATCATGTCTCAAATGGTAAACATTATTTACTTATTATTATTATTATTATTATTATTATTATTATTATTTTAATGGAAGCAGAACCCTCTCATGGGAGATGTGTATCTACAGTGTGTGTGTCTATGCCAGCCTTTGTGTATGGCAATATATTGTCTCAGTTGTGTACCCTTGTGCAGAAGAACATAAAAACAGTGTCTATTTTCAGTGCTAGTATCCCCTCAGGTGCTAGTGGACCCTCATGGGATTGTTCAGTAGACCCAGTTTATTCTTTGCTAAATCAATGCGTGTCCTGAAGGTGAAATATGGTTTAGGGCTCAGGTTGTGTGGCTGGTGCAAGATCGATTAGCACAGCTATGAAACACAGAATGTCGTAACTTAAAACAGTGTGGCTAATAGGACACGCCACCTCCAAAGGTAGCTAAAGGCAGGAGAAGCATTTTTCTTTTTACCTTGTGTTTAATCCTTTTACTTTGCATCGGCTCTGATTATTTTGCTGGAGAATTCGTGAGATTTGATTTTGATCATTTTGAATAAAACATTATGTGAGATTTCACACACACACACGCCCACACACACACACACACACACACACACACACACACTCACTATTGCATGTTAGACTATTGTCAGTTATACTGTGAAAGTTTACACCTCCTATTGTTACAGTGTCTATTTTAATCTTTCTGCTAATCCATCTATCCATCTTTCCTCCCCCTCTCTATTTCTCTCTCTCACTATCTCTCTCTCTCTATTTCTCTCTCTCTCCCTACTTCTCTTTCTCTATTTCTCTCTCTCTATTTATTTCTCTCTTTCTATTGCTCTCTCTCTCTCCCTATTTCTCTCTCTCTCTCTCTCTCTCTCTCTCTCTCTCTCTCTCTCTCTCTGTGCTTTTGATGGTGACCTCTAAAGGTGCTTCAGTATTGATTAGGCTAAGTTGGGCTCTGTACAACTGCATTCACACCTGCCATTAACAAGCATTCTGGGTGATCGGATCACGAGTGGACAGCACTAAGTACAGGAGTTATCAGGGTCAAATTGGTCTTGAAGATTTGAGCTATGATATGAGCTATGATTCTTTTTATATTTTTATTTATTTTATTTTATTTTTTAACTCAGCGCCCCTTTCAGCTATCATCAGGTAACTCTTATGCTTGGCAAATAGTGGTTGTTATAGGCACACAAATAAGACAAGCTGATTGCTTATTACATCTTAACTGCTTTAGAGGCTGATAAACATTGATCATGATGGCCAAATTGGTCAATGAAGGGCCATCATGGTGGAAATTTTAATCTAATAGACATTGATTATAATCTACTGACCTTTCACCAGGGTCACTGCTTGCTTTGTTTGGTTCCTGTTTTTCCAGATAAGATCACCTGATGAAGCATTATGCACAAGCACTGGAGTGCTGAGGTACAGAAGACACGCTAACATTTTTCGATGTTAGGATTGCAATCAAGGGCTCTTTTCTGAGTGTAGTTTAATGCTATAATGGCAGAGTGCGACTAATTTGATTAGGAATTTTGTACAGGCAGTGTAATAATAATAGTACCACTCCAGAATTGCACTTTGTAGTGTGTTACTGCCTGCCAGGACTTCCCCTTAGTGCAGACTTAATGCAAAACATGATGTTCCTGATTAACTGAATGCTTGAAATTCAGTCAGAATTGTGAAATCAGATTTTGTGGATGAACACTATTCATGCTAGCACACTTCAGTCTTCATGCTCTCAGGACAAGTTGGCTTTTTTAAAAGCAATGAGAGGAATTAATTTGAGTGGAGTTCATGATTGGATAACAGCTAACGATACCTCTTTATAATGTATTACTTCCAACCTGATTCCCTTTAAACAAGTACACCATTCTGCACCAGGCTGCCAACTGGACTGTTTGACTCAAAAATACTAATAGTTTTGCTAATTTTTGAGTTTACATTGTTATTACTAAAATAGGTAGTAATCAGTAGATTCTGATCTCTTTCACACAGTTAGCTCGTTCTAATTTTAATGCCAGCACACTGTTTACTGCATCAACTGAAAGCCTTCAATTCTCTTCAGAGTTAAGAAAAAAAAAATCCTGCAGTGCTTCCCGGTGTGAACTAAAACAAGCCAAATTGCAGCACTCACATCTGCTTCCTGTGTTTAAAATTGAAGTCCTTACACACAAGTAAATGATGTGTTATGCTGTGTCCTGTCACATGAACACGTCACAGACTCCGGCCAAATTTAGAGCACTTCCACGTCCCTCTGTGCTCAAACAGCTAAAACATTCCCTTCCTATCCTTTAATGTGATCCCAGGGAGACTGAGAATAAGCCTGGACTTTGACATCTCTCTCTGTGTCTAATTTCCATGGATACAACTTCTGTCTGCACACACACACACACACACACACACACACACACACACACACACAGAGTCTTGTGGGTTGGGGCCAGCTCTGCTGTCTCTCAGCAAATTACCTCCAATTACAGTGGCCAATCAATACCCCCTCACCCTGGGAGAAAATCTTTCGCATTCCTTTCTTTC
The DNA here is from genome assembly GCF_023375685.1 of Ictalurus furcatus. Lineage (NCBI taxonomy): Eukaryota > Metazoa > Chordata > Actinopteri > Siluriformes > Ictaluridae > Ictalurus > Ictalurus furcatus. The sequence continues at coordinate 21,850,735 of NC_071261.1, forward strand.
CCATCAATTCCATATTTATCTGCCCTTATTTCTGGTGTACATTAAGTAAGATTGTAATGTTATTACTTTTGTGCTTGTCTCACTAATTATTAAATAATGAACATGCAAATTCTGTTTTTAAGATATCTGCCATGCTGATAATAGGCTTATTATATTCCGTGGAGTGATTTCAGTGTGAAAGGGACCAAGAGCTGTTTGCTCCTTTTCCAGTAATCACTATTGTTAAAAATTGTATTTGATACAGACAAGTTTGTGTTTGTGACCATTATAAAGCAGATCTATAGAACAGCATTTACCCAGCGAGGCATGGTGGTGGTAGCATCATTTGGGTTACCCTTAGCTTCTTTGCTACTTCTCTGACTAATGACCTCCTTACCTGCTTACTGACATTTGTTGGATGGCCTCCTCTTAGCAGAAGCTCGCTTGTGCCATAACCTTTCCAATTTTTAAATAATCACTCAGACAATCAGACTCCATTCTACTAATTATGTGACTTCTGATGTCAAATGGTTGCCCCAGAACTAAATTAGTTAACTAATTGTCCCCTTATATAAATATATAATAAGATATATAATATATAATATTTAATACAGAATATACTGTATGTACTGTATATACACATGTCTAAAATTTAGTCTCACCTTGTCTTCATGAACCCGCTTTGGGCACAGGGGCATTGTCATTGTGGAAAAGGTTTGGGTCTCTTAGTTCCACTGAAGGAAATTTGCAATACTACAGCATACAAAGAAATTCTGTACAATTGTGTACTTCCAAATTTGTGGCAACAGATTGGGAAAACCATCCTCATAGGGCTGTGCTGGTCAGATGTCCACATACTTTTGGCCATATAGTGTAGAGTGCAGTGTGTGTGCTACAGGAGCAGAGGAGACTTGATAGCCACTGTCTGTTGAGGTTGGGTTCTGCTTCCCTGCCTTAAATGGGTTTCTAGAGGAGAATGAGGCAGATCAATAAGACATTAGGCCACATTTGTCATCTGTGAAGCTAACAGGCCATGTGGACAAAGGGCACAGACACAGACAGGGCCACTCCTTAGAAAACACACACACACACACACACACACACACACACACACACACACACACACACATTAAATTCATGAACGTGATTGCATCTGCACACTTGTATTCAAGATACAGATTATTTTTATTATTTTTTATATTTAATGTGTTATATTTCAAAGGTCTAAAGATGAAAAAATACAACAGTATGCAGTATAAAAAGGTGTACAAAAATGTGTATATGTGCATGTCACGAGTGTGTCTGTGTTTGTGTATAAGAAAAGGAATTTAAGTCCTTTGTGCATACTGAAATTTCATTTATGAGGATAGTGTCTCGTGTGTAGTGATGTTGCCATGGAGACTAAGGAGCCTATCCTTGATATATGGCGATATTGACAATGTGTGCATGTGTGGGTGTATATGTCTTTATCACTTAAAGGTCAAGGTTAGTATGCATAGAGAGTCCTGTAAAATATTAATTGTGCATGTGTATTTATATTTTCTTATGAAACAGAGGGAATGCTAATTCATAATGAGTTGATAATTGAGGATAATTGAGGATTTGGCTGCTAAACATGTGGAAATATTAGTACTATTTAAACATTTTAATTAAACGAAGGATTTGTTTCCATTTCAACTTGTGTCTTTGAAAATAGATAGTATATGTGATTACTGAAAATCAAAGAAACAGTCTTTCTTTTTTTTTTTCCCTCTGTTAGCTGTTGGTTTCTGATGATGGTGGTGGAGAGTGCTGTCTAACCTGTCAGTCAAAATCTCTTATATGTGTTTAACTGGTATGTGATACCTGGGGTGTGGTTTGTGAAAAAATCAGAAGGGGGATGTTTTTGAAACTTTTTTATTCTTGAAAATAAATCCCCAACCATAGTGGGGCTATATAGACTATGACGCCTGTTAGGCTATTTCTTACAGCTGTTAAAATAACATTTATAGAATAATTATTAACTTTTTAATTATGAACAACATTTTTGGAACTTCAACTTAACCACTGCGTTTGTGGGAATATTTTAATCCATGTTTTAACATTTAATTCATCAAGTAGTGCGATATTTTCACTCTCATGCCTTGTCCTTTCCTCATGTGGACACATAGGGGATGCAATCATACACAACAACTGGAACCAGGATCATCACATAGCCTAGAGGTGGTGTCATCTCTTTTGTCACATGAGTGGGTGTGCTGACAGTGAACGTCCATTTCTGGTGGGGGGTGGGTGGGCTGGGATAAATTTAGTATATATAGACCAAAGGGGGATAATACTCATCAAAACATACTCATCAAAGCATTTAGTGACACTATGGAGGGGGGGCAGAGTCATCCATGAAGAGACCATTCCACTCAGGATAGAAAGGTTACATCATAGGATAAAGTGATCAGTCAGAAGAACTTTGTATTGATTTGCAGTGAAATCAATACTCTAAGGGGGCAAGTGGACCCAAACCGCATGTCTGTAGTTTTAGAAATCTTTTGGAAACCATAAATCAATCGGAAATGTCATATATATATGACAGAAAACAGTACATAACGTGTACAGAGCATTTCAATGTTATTGATTTAACAGCCTTAATTACACATACACATAGATGGCTGTACTAGCAGAAGAATCAGACTGTGCTTTTTTTGTATTGTGGGTTAGCAAGAATGAGAGAGTGAGAGGAGGTAGAGTAAAATGCCACGCACACAAAATGCTCACCCATGAAATCCCACAATGGACAGAAGTGGCTGTGCTTGCGTTATTCCACCAAGCTGAACTGACTTTGATTGTGCCTGTCATTTTCCTGGGATGGGTTTCCATTTGAAGAGACAATGTGCTCACCTAATTACTTTTCCTCTCTCCTGCTCTCTCTCTCTCTCTCTTTCCTTTTCTCCCTCAATCACATTATGTAATAAAATGAAAAGCACTGATGTCTTTTCAGGACTTCTCATTGCTTTGTATGTTTTTAAAGCATGAAAATTGAGCTATGTGTCATGATTTAAAAAAGGGAATTAATAGAAATTTTTCTTTTTTCATTAGTAAACAACTCAATTGTTAGCTAAGATTAATACACATTAGAAGCCTTGTCTGAAAAGCCAGCGTTCATTATAAAATGCTGAGCAGATGAATGTGAAAGGTATGTGTGCGTTTGTGGTGTTAGTGTGAAGTGTACGGTTAGCCGATCCATCATCTCTCAAGCCCAGGCCTGTTGTTATAGCTCAGCTCAGACAGCAAGAGAGAAAGGGGGAAAGAGATAAAGAAAGAGAGAGGGAGACAGGGAGTGTGAGAGATGGATGATAAGGGGGAATGGGCATTAAGGAATTAAAGTGGGATACAAGTGTGAAGGAAGGGCAGAATAACATGACGCTTTAGGTACGTCTCTCTCTCTCTCTCTCTCTCTCTCTGTGTGCGTGTCTTTCTCGTGTTGTGATGTGTGTCAGGGTTATTTTCTCTAGTTATTATACGAGCGGAAGGCAAATCACATATACCCTGTTGTGACAGCTGGATGTCCCCCTAAATTACTGGCTTGTCTCCCCCCCTTTGTCTCTGTCTTTCACTACCGTCCCCAGCAGCTCTTATGTAAGGTGCATGTCATAAAGTAGATCCAGTTAAACAAACCATGAGCCTAATAAGACAGCTGGATTTGGAAAAGTCAAGGCAAGACAAAACAAGTTTATATAACAGACATAGAATTAGCATTCATACCATTCACTCATATAACATCTAGCAATATTCATATACACCTTGCTTGTTCAAAACCATACAAATTTCTTATGTGACCAGGTTGTTGATATATTTCTTAAGATTCTGAAAGTATGCCTTCAACTGTTCTACAGAGACTCGATACAGGGTGCCATTATTGGTAGAACTCTATAGATTTGACTCGATCGCTCTCTCTCTCTCTAGCTCTCTCTCTCTCTCTTTCTCTCTCTCACTGGGAAACTCCTTGATCTCAGTGAATAAGGATATGGCCAGGGTCACTTGTCTCTTTGTATCCATGTAAGTTGGCCTGCTGGTGTGTTTCTAATGAGCATTAGAGAAGACAGCAGTATGATCTCCACATGATATTTCGTCAACATTTACAAGTAGTTTAGTAATACTTAGTATTATTTATGTCTTATTAATAACAGCACTGAATACACTGAATGTCTTTTGATCAAATGTATTGATGATCATTATCACAACAATATCACTGAGCAGTTGTTAATATTCCATAACCTAAACCTACTGCATCCTGCAGTAACATATTAACCAAGCAAACAGCATCAGATATGCTATGGCAAGTGTATGTCTGGTGTGGCCAGGTGTGAAGGTTGAGTCGGGGAATGAGAATCCTGCTGAAAGTGAGCAGCATAGCTTGGATAGAGACAGCTGGGAAACTACAGTGGAGCGAAATTGATGATTAGTCAGCTTTTCAATAAGCAGCAGGAGCTGTTATCTGACACATCTGTCAGAACAAATGAAAAGTAGCAGCAGAAAGGAGAAAGAGAGAGATTATAGTAATAATAGACAGTAGAACCAAAATCTTCCATAAAAAAAGCCAGATTACAGAAATCAGTGTTCCACATCCATATGAATGCTTTAGTGGACAAAGCAAGAAAACAATTGTGGCATCAATGATGAAGAAATGAGCAGAAAGCATTGTAAAAATTCAGGCAAACTCACAGCAACAGCACAAACACAGACCATAGAACTAGCTAAACCACTAGGCTTTCACAAAATGTTGAACCCAAACAAGCATAAACCGATGTACCACTATAACATACTGTATACCAGTACAAAGAAACACACAACACATTCCTTCACTAACAATAAACACTTAATTTAATAAAGCATGGACATTAACCATCACATTAACAGGCAACCCAAGAAGTGCATGGGCATGCAAATTAGAGCTACCAGAGCGCAACAACACTACATATTACTATTATATTAAACCCAATTAACATTATTTTATATGGCAGTGAGATATGGGGCCACATATCTGTCAAAGAGAATAAATTCAGCTTGATTCTTGCAAAGATGTTGTAAAAGATGTTGCACAAAAACACTGCAAGCGTAGCCTGTAGAGCAGAGTTGGGTAAATTCCCCCTGTCGTGCCACATGCTGAAAAAGGCTCACTAGCTAATCCACTTTCCTACTAGCACAGAGCCTACATCAGTAACTGCTTATGTCAAGAAATGGAGCACCTCAAACATATCAAATAAAAATATCATTTTTTAAAAATACAACCTCTTATAAAGGCAGCATGGTGGCACAGTGGGTAGCGTTGACCATCCTGAGCTTGGCTTAAATATCTGTGCAGAGTTTCACAATTTAACTACAATTCATGCCAATTACAGCATATTAGAGGGACAGATTTCAGGTTCCTCATCCAGCTATACAGAAAAATTGAATATCTATAAGATCATATGAGTTCATTATTTTAATTAATGTTCAATTTTCCATAAAACAATAATTTTTAGTAAAAGAGTAGGTGTTACACTGGTAAAGTGAGAAATCCAGGAGTCAAACCACTTGGAACATGACTTGACCAGGAACATGACCTAATTTACACTTCGTCTGATTATATCTAAATGGTATTTTCCTTAGACTGCATGGTGGTGCAGTAGGTAGACTTGCCTCCTCACAGCTCCAGGGTTCAGGGTTTAATCCTGAGCATGGGTTACTGTCTGTGTGGAATTTCACATGTTCTCCTTGTGTTTTGTGGGTTTCTTCCTGGTCCTACAGTTCCTTCTGATTGTCCAAAAACATGTACTCTATGCAGGTGGACTGGTTATGCTAAATTGGGTTTCCTCTGGGTATGGTTTTACTCCCCAGTCCAAAGACATTCATTGAAGCCTGACTGATATTTCCGAATTATTTGTAGTGTATGAATGGGTTTCTGAATACGTGTGCAGTTGTGCCCTGTGGAACAATCCAGATACAAGACACCTGAAATGTTCTGGTGTATATGGGGACAATATGTCTTAGGGACAATAAGTACAAGTTTGCCATTTTCTCACCCCCCTCTCTCTCATACACTCAAACATACACACAACACAAAGCCTATCATGTTCTTTATTATATAGAAAAGACCCTTTTCCAGCTAAGCACCTGGTGACAATTCCCAATCACCCAGGCCATTTATAATCCGTGGCCACATTCTCATCTATGTGACATTACTCAGGGACAGGAGAGCCCACAGTGTGTGACCTTTTTGCAGAAGTAACAGATAAAGCCATGCTGAGGAAATAATTATAGATGGACGCCTGTCATGGGAGAGAAATGGATGGGAATTGGGCAGTGAGCCCACCTTGTCACAGCACATGGTTCAGAATGGGCAGAGGAAATGAAGTTATCATGTAAACGTCAAGTGAAATAAGAAAGAATATATTTAGCAACAGAGTTGGGTGTTACTGTAATCTAATTACTTTTTCTGATAATGCAGTAATGTAACGCATTACATTTGAAATTTATGTGATTTGATTACAGTTACTGATGTCAATAAAATTACACTATTTGTGTAACAAATTTATTGTTAAGAAAACATATTAAATAAAATTCATTTTTAAAATAAATCACATTTTGCCTTGAAGATTTTTCCTTTAGCCCTGAATAATTCTATACTTGGAGCGGTTTGTCACTACGTAACTGAACATCAGTAAAAGAAGACTGCCTGTAATTTTATATCTTCAGTGAACAGAGGCGAAGCCAATCAGACAGGGTTTACAGGAAAATACGTGGAAACACTTGTCTCTTATTGGCTCACAGCTATCAAATCTGCCAAATGCTAGCTCACAGTCAATGTGAGGAAAAATGGATATACACAGATTTTTTTTTTTAAACCAGTAAATGGGTTGAGACTGAAACACTAACATCCTCTGATGCTGAGCAGGAAAACAAGGTGTGTAAATGTCTATATGACTTCTAGTTTACGTGAACATGATATGAGCAGAGCATAAGGAAAGATAACGTACTTTACATGGTACTGTAGCAGCTAAACCCATACAATGATAGCTTAGCTGTGCTTCTCCTTGGCTAGCAACACCAATGACAATACCTGAGGCAAGTTTTATGATAAATCCAACTTTTTCTGATAAAGTCATTGCGCACTAAAATTACTGAAAGAACTGAGTTTCACTTTGTACTGTACAGTATTTTTGTAGGTTTGATAGTTTTTGAAAGTAAAGTAATTAGTAATCTGATTACTTTTTACATGCAGTAATCAGTAATGTAATACAATTTTAAAGTACTGATTAGTAATCTGTAGTGGATTACTTTTTTTGATTAACTTAATAAACTTAACTTAATCATTTCTGTTTCCATGGAACAGACATGACAAATGTGACGTGACAAAAGAAAGAAGGACTTGGATTGGGAGGTGAGATGAACTAACAGGCTACATAGCCTGAAGACCTAATGATAAGCTATTAATTAATTTTTTCTGTTTCTCATAATTCGGCCTTGGTTGCATTATTCTTAAGTTTATTTTTTATTCCAAATGTGGTCAACATTTGCATAAGTACTAGATGTGTTGGGGGAATTTAACATGTAACAAAAAAGATTAGTTCATTTTGCTGAACGAGATTCAAAGATCTGAGTCAGTAAAATGATCAGAACTTCCCATCACTACTTTTCAGACCCTGCTCTGTTCAGTGAGTTTTGTTCTGTTCTGTCTGCTCTGTTCAGTGAGTGGCTGAGAGCCGGAGCAGCACACCCCGTTGATCGCACAGCAGCTGACATAGACGTGAATGTAAAAAGAAGCAAGCGCAGGTGTCCCACTGATTGATTTAACAATGTCATGGATAAGGAGACGCGCCCTTCGTCCCAATTTACATTCATATGTGAATGTTTTTAGAATGCAAGACAATGCAAGACAAATGTAATACAACATGTTTTACATGTAAAATAGTTTACGTTATTACAGCCTAGTTCTCTTGTTCAAAGTAGTTATAGTGTTCAAAAACATTTTTGATCATTCTTGTTCCATAGCTGTCCGCTATATAGTTTTATAAAAGTCATAAAGCTTATTTAAAAAATCATAAAAGTTATTTTTAAAAAATCATGAAAATTATGAAAAGTAATATTAAAAAAGTACAAAAACACAAAAGCAAAATAAAATCTATCTATCTATCTATCTATCTATCTATCTATCAAAACATATTATAGATTAGGTTATATATAGATAGATTTGATATAAAATAGATAATCATTATACCTGGTCTCCCCCAATATGGGGGGGGGGGGGTTGCTTTAGTTATAAAAAGTTGAGAACCTCTGGTCTAGTGTGTACAGTACACTGATAATGAATTTAGATATTGTGTTCACTAGTCTTAAAGGATGTTTATTGACTGGGGATGTTTATGTTTAGCGGCATACAAACATGGTCGCCCCGGACTCCACTTCCCACAACACACCTACACTTCCAGACTCATGGTCCACTGACTTTTAAATACACACACCTGTTTTCACTCACATCACTCATCACTGTGCACCTTTATGAAGTAATAGCGCAGTTTCTTTTATGTTCTGTCATTACCAAGCCTTTTACTCTATATTGCTTTTTGCATCCCTTTTTTTTTTTTACCTTTGCCTGTGCTCACATTGTGGATTACTCTTTTGCCTTGATACCCTGTTTGCTTATCTCTTGAACCTTGGACTGTTTTTTGTTCCTGATTTTGCCTTATGTTTGGATTTGTCTGCTTACCGAATAAACTACATGCTCACCTGCACTTGCATCCTGCTTCAGGTCTGTGTTCTAACAAGAAATTAACTTTTCAGTGAATCATGCTTTCTGATTTCTATTAGAAAAACAAAATGCTTATTAGATGTTGTATTACACTTAATCACAAAGTGAGAAGATTTTAATATTTTATTCAGTATTTTAAACCACTAAATGTGTATTAATCAATGTGCAGCCAAAAGTTATATAATAATTATAAAAACATTGAATCATTTATAATTTTTACATGCACGCACAACTGAAATAACAAAATACGATCATTGAGAATATTTTGGACAAGTAAGTGATTATCTATCTATCTATCTATCTATCTATCTATCTATCTATCTATCAAAATGTGTGTAGCTATGATACATGCATCAAAGAAAAATGATCTGTACACAAAACCATTAAGGAAAAAAAATTGTTACATAACAAAAGTGTGCTAGTTAGGACAAGGTCTCTATTTTCAATATATAAGAGTCAAGCTGCAGCTCTCTCCCTCAGTGAAAAAAGGGCAGCGATTCTCCAAATTCATTTTAGAATTTTGTCCCATGCACCCTGATAGAAATAATTTTGTACTGTATCATAATAATTTATCAGTGTGGTACAATATGTAGTAAATAGTCAGCATTTACTGGAAACCAGGTCAAATTCCTACATACATCAGTTTTATTTATTGCTCTCTCTATTAACAACAACAACAACAACAATAACAACAACAACACACACACACACACACACACACACACACACACAAACTGAGTACTCTTATCTCATTTGATAAAGATGCTGATTCATCCCTATGGGAGAATGTACTCATCAGAAAACAAGCAAAACAAGGCACTTCAGATCCCATTGATTTTAAAGGAAAGCTAATCCTCCTTACTTGCAGCACAATCAAACAGTGATTTACTTCCTCAGCTCAATTAGTAAATGAGGTGCCCTGGTGTCGATTACATTCCTATTCATCAGCCTTTCGTACCGCACATGCTCCCACACCCACACCCACACCCACATACACAGCAATGTTCACTTTCATAACCAAAACATTTTCTCTAAAAAGATTCATTCATTCTCTCTCTGTACCATTTTCCAACCATTTTCAATTTAAATCTACCAATTAATCCACATTATTGTCATGATGCTCTGCGAATGTTTGAAAGACAGACAGCTTGCCTTGGCTATAGTAGCACGGTTAAAAGCACTGCTGAATGTTTTGCTGAGGGGTGTTCAATAAGACCATTACCCAGCACTGAGTGGCTCAGCTTTTCCTTCTTGACATACTGTAAGGACAGCAGGATATTTGCTCTCCCAGTATTATACCCTGTTCAAAGTGATTTATTACTGAAGCTTTCTAAAAGGTTTTTAATATACATTTAAAGTCACGTTTTAATGATGTGTCATTTACAATTGTAGAATTTTATATCAATTATAGGTCAAGTGGTTTACAGGGAACCTTTCTTCTGGTCGATGTAGTACATCATGCTGCATTCTGTTAACTATCCGAGTCACCCATATCATAATTAAGTACCAGTGCTGAATTTGGTTCATTTTTCCTGTGATGGGATCAAAAGAACCAGAACACAGATCATATGGGCGGAGCTAGAAATAGACTGGGCAGATCGAAGCATTACAGTCTTGTAAACCAGACAATTCTAATCACTAGTTAGGCCATTTTTATTTATGTACATACAGTAATGTTTTTTTGTTGAAGCCCTGAATTACATTTCTTCATTTTTGAATAATAATATGATTATCTTTACTTAATATTTCATTATTTTGACTTAATAACTTGTTATTTCAAGATTTTATGCCATCATTTAGACATATTGTTGTTATTAAGTCATTACTCTCTTATTATTTAACAGTTTTTTTCATTATTTCAGATTAATATTTCATATGTCACTGTGTCATAATATGTAATAGTCATTATTTTGACTCCATAACACATTAACATATGTTATTATTTCCACTTAATATCCACTTAATTATTACCATTTATTCATTATTTTGATTTAATAACTTGTTCTTTCAAGATATAATGTCATTTGTTCTTTAATGTTATTAATACATTTTCTTGTTTCAGCTTAAAATAAATTATCTTGTTTCAGCTATTTCAGCATAATGGCAATTTTACCAAATAGAAAATATCAGCACATTTTGTAGGCGGTAGCTGACCTAGCTATGAATAGCTGACAGCTAGCAAATTTAATATATATTAGAAGGTTGATGGCTATTAGTAATAAGAACGAAAAAAATCCCTGAGCCATTAACTCACCTTTACATTAATTATGCCTCTTCTGATACTGTGTGATGTCTTAGGAACTTGAAGATGTGGACCTCCTTTGCAATTTCTTTGCCATCTATAAAATTATCACAAGCAAAGCACCGTTTAAGTTTTAGATTAACTTCATTCCTGTTCAATTACATTTACAGTGCATCCGGAAAGTATTCACAGCGCTTCACTTTTTCCACATTTTGTTATGCTACAGACTTATTTAAAAATGGATTAAGTTCATTATTTTCCTCAAAATTCTACAAACAATACCCCATAATGACAATGTGAAAGAAGTTTGTTTGAAATCTTTGCAAATTTATTAAAAATAAAAAAAAAACAAAAAAGCACATGTACATAAGTATTCACAGCCTTTGCCTTGACACTCAAAATTGAGCTCAGGTACATCCTGTTTCCACTGATCATCCTTGAGATGTTTCTACAACTTGATTGGAGTCCACCTGTGGTAAATTCAGTTGATTGGACATGATTTGGAAAGGCACACACCTGTCTATGTAAGTTCCCACAGTTAACAATGCATGTCAGAGCACAAACCAAGCCATGAAGTCAAAGGAACTGTCTGTAGACCTCCGAGACAGGACTGTAACAAGGCACAGATCTGGGGAAGGGCACAGAAACATTTCTGCAGCATTGAAGGTCCCAATGAGCACAGTGGCCTCCATCATCCGTAAATGGAAGAAGTTTGGAACCAGCAGGACTCTTACTAGAGCTGGCCACCTGGCCAAACTGAGCGATCAGGGGAGAAGGGCCTTAGTCAGGGAGGTGACCAAAAACCCGATGGTCACTCTGACAGAGCTCCAGTGTGTCTCTGTGGAGAGAGGAGAACCTTCCAGAAGAACAACCATCTCTGCAGCACTCCACCAATCAGGCCTGTATGGTTCAGTGGCCAGACGGAAGCCACTCCTTAGTAAAAGGCACATGACAGCCCTCCTGGAGTTTGCCAAAAGGCACCTGAAGGACTCTCAGACCAAAGTTTGAACAAAGATTGAACTCTTTGGCCTGAATGGCAAGCGTCATGTCTGGAGGAAACCAGGCACCACTCATCACCTGGCAAATACCATCCCTACAGTGAAGCATGGTGGTGGCAGCATCATGCTGTGGGGATGTTTTTCAGCGGCAGGAACTGGGAGACTAGTCAGGACCGAGGGAAAGATGAATGCAGCAATGTACAGAGACATCCTTGATGAAAACATGCTCCAGAGTGCTGTGGACCTCAGACTGGGGTGAAGGTTTATCTTCCAACAGGGCAATGACCCTAAGCACACAGCCAAGATAACGAAGGAGTGGCTACAGGACAACTCTGTGAATGTCCTTGAGTGGCCCAGCCAGAGCCCAGACTTGAACCTGATTGAACATCTCTGGAGAGATCTGAAAATGGCTGTGCACCGATGCTCCCCATCCAACCTGATGGAGCTTGAAAGGTCCTGCAAAGAAGAATGGGAGAAACTGCCCAAAAATAGGTGTGCCAAGCTTGTAGCATCATAAAATCAAAAATATATGTAGCATCAAAAATACTTGAGACTGTAATTGGTGCCAAAGGTGCTTCAACAAAGTATTGAGCAAAGGCTGTGAATACTTATGTACGTGCTTTTTTTTTTTTTTTTTTTTTTTTTTTAAATAAATTTGCAAAGATTTCAAACAAACTTCTTTCACATTGTCATTATAGGGTATTGTTTGTAGAATTTTGAGGAAAATAATGAATTTAATCTATTTTGGAATAAGGCTGTAACATAACAAAATGTGGAAAAAGTGAAGCGCTGTGAATACTTTCCGGATGCACTGTATGCCACCTTCTGTCCATTATTGTTAATGCAGTGTAAGGCAAAATGCAAAACAAAAGAAATAAAAAATAATAAAATAAATAAAATAATAATAATGGGGTTCAACAGGACTAGATGCAACCAGGTCTGATTACTGCAAACCCTGTTTAATCAAATCAACACTTAAATAGAATTTTTTCAACAGCATGAAGTTGGTTAAAAGGTCTTACCCAGTAACACACTATGCCAAAGTTGATAGAAATTACAGAAATGATGAGGAAGAAGGTGATTGAAATACATCAGTCTGGGAAGGGTTACAAAGCTATTACAAAGGCTCTTGAACTCCAAAGAACCACAGAGAGAGCCATTATCTCCAAATGGAAAAACTCGGAATAGTAGTGAACCTTCCCAGAAGTCGCCAACCTTCCAAAATTCCCCTAAGAGCACAGCAATGACTCATCCAGGAAGTCACAAAAGAGCCAAGGACAACATCAAAGGACCTACAGGCCTCTCTTGCATCAATAAAGGTAAATGTTCATGACTCCACTATCAGAAAGACACTGGGCAAAAATGGCATCCATGAAAGTGTGGTGAGGCGAAAACCACTGCTAACCCAGAAGAACATTAAGGCTCATCTGAATTTTGCCAAAACACACCTTGATGATCCTCAAACATTTTGGGAGAATGTTCTGTGGACTGATGAGTAAAAAGTGGGACTGTTAGGAAGACAGGGGTCCCGTTACATCTGGCGTAAACCAAACACAGAGTTTCACAAAAGAACATTATACCTACGGTCACGCATGGTGGTGGAAGTGTCATGGTGTGGGGATGCTTTGCTGCTTCAGGTCATGGGCAACTTGCAATAATTGAGGGAAACATGAATTCTGCTCTCTACCAGAAAATCCTAAAGGAGAATGTCTGGTCTTCAGTCTGTAAGTTGAAACTCTAGCGCAACTGAATTATGCAGCAAGACAAAGCATAGGAAAATGGCTAAAAAAAAAGGCAAAATTAATGTTTTGGAGTGGCCTAGTCAAAGTCCTGACTTGAACTGATTGAGATGCTGTGGCAGGACCTTAAACAGGAAGTTCATACTTGAAAATGCTCCAGTGTGGCTGAGCTAAAGCAGTTCTACAATGCGAGTAGGCTAAAATTCCTGTAGCGTAAAGATGCCTTCAAAGTAATAAAATTTAATGTTTATACATTAAAAAAAAAAAAATACAGTAAAGAGCTGTAAACAGTAGCAAAATAAACAAAGTCAATATTTGGTGTGACAAAATTTTTTAAAATAAAAATACTAGTCTCCGGTATAATTTGTTCAGTTTTATAAGGAAATTAGCTGGTTCTTCTGGAGACTTTGACTTTTGCACTTGCTTCTTTTTTTTGCAGCAAATCCCAGCAGCCTTCATTGTGTTTTTTGTCTGAAAAGTGTCTCTTACATAATATGCTGCGTTCTTTACTGACATACAAACATTTTTCTATAACATTTAATTTTGTGCTGGAAAATTAATGTTTGGGAATCTAACATTTTTTTGTACTGATGTAGAAGTCATAAAATAAAAAAAAATCTATAACAAAGTTTGTACTAAAAACAAGATGGGTGCCTAAAACTTTTGCACAGTACTGTACACACACACACACACACAAACAAAAACTTAATATGTAACTACTTACTATGTAACTAAGTAGCATTATGTGTTACAATAATGGATTATTAAGTTATGAACTTGCAAAATAATTAAATAAGCTGAAATATGAAATTAAAACTTTCCCCCTGCAACTTCAGCACTGGGTTTGTAGCCAGAGATAATTTAGTAGTATTTTATCTATGTAATCCAGCATCTTCAGTTTTTTAGCATTTTACTAAATAGTAAATGGCGCACTTATATAGCATTTTATCCAAAGCGCTTTACACTGTGTCTCATTCACCCATTCACACACACACCAATGGTAGCAGAGCTACTATGCAAGGCGCTAACTTGCCATCGGGAGCAACTTCGGGTTCAGTGTCTTGCCCAAGGACACTTCGGCATGTGGAGTCACGTGGGCTGGGAATTGAACCGCAACCCCTACGATTAGTGGACAACCCGCTCTACCACCTGAGCCACAGCCACCCCAACTACTTAATTAGTTGGTTACATATGTGCTCATGCCAATCACTAATTACTGGCTGACAGCCAGGTGTGATGAAAAAAATGCCATAAGACATGAACCCAAACTATTATCCTCCTGTCTCATTCCCAGAGCATCCCTCACTCCAAAACCCTCCTTTCCTATTCTCTGGTTGTCTGCCCTTCACATTCTCTGTTCTATCTGTTTACAGCTCAGCATGGAGCTTAGCACTTCTGAAGTGTTGCTGAAAGCCGTGAGACACAATCTCCCAGGCCTGGTGATGGTTCCTCTTGGGGTTCACACTGACTGGACGTCTCCACACACTTCAACATGATTCCAATTTTACACCTGCAACAAAGCCACCCCATATGCTAGCAATGATCTGTACGTGAGACAATGACTGTCTGAATAAAAGTAAACATTTGAAAGGAATAATGTGAAAGAAACAAGCAAGACATTTACTCTAAGTCTCTTTCATAAATCATGTGTTTGAAATGCACCTAGTCATTTCTGTTTCATAAATATTTAAATGTGAGGGAAAATAGCTGCTGGGTTTTGTGGAACTGCTGTCCAGCAGTGTTGTATTCAATTACTCTTAAGCACTTTTCCCTCTAAGCTAGACTCGTACACAGTCTCACATTTCACACAGAAAAATTTGTGCAGAACGCTGACACAAAAATGAGTAAAAACAAACAAACAACAGATAAAGGATGATTGCAGTTTGGAGAGTTTGGACCAGCTACAGGTACGCTTGACTCTTATAACAGCAAGCTCAAACATGAACACACATCAAAACAAACAGTCCACTGCCGACCAAATTTAGTCCCAATCACAAATAATATAAGCTAGCTACATAAGCTTAGCAAATCATGTTCAACCCCTCAGATGTTGTTAGCATAGTGGTGCTGCTGAGAATTGTCTTCCCAGGCTAGCTGGTTAATGTTAACCATGACAGAGGGTCTGCCCAGTAGAAATACATTTTGCTCAGCAAGAAAAAATAGAGAGAACATTGTTCTTAAATTTAAATCAATCTTAATCATCTCCCAGGCTGGAATAGGACTTGATTTCAGCCTGTTATATGAGGAAGGTTGGGAGACTCCAATTGCAAGGAGTTGGGAGTACTTTTTGAAAGATACAATAAAGCAACAGGAAACAAGGTAGCACACAGGTGAAATATTGACTAAAATATTCTAGCTTCATGAAGGAAAACTTAAATGTCACAAGAGACTGAACCACCTTAGTTCTTTCCCTTTTTGCCACTGATGTCCACTACCAGTAACCTGCCTCCCCTCTTTGAGTACGTTCCAACAAGCAAAAAAAAAAAAAGCCCAGTGTGGAATTTAATAATCTCTTACCACATTTCGAAGCTCATCTGTTGAACACTTGAAATTGTAGAAGTATTGACTCACTGGCTTATTCAATTCAATTCAGTTTTATTTGTATAGTGCTTTTAACAATGGACATTGTCTCAAAGCAGCTTTATAGAAATATATAAATACAGGATATAGATTTTAAAATTATGACTTTATCCCTAATGAGCAAGCCAGAGGTGATGGTGGTAATGAACAACTCCCTGAGATGATATGAGGAAGAAACGTTGATAGGAACCAGACTCAAAAGGGAACCCATCCTCATCTGGGTGACATCAGATAGTACGATTATAAATAAATCCCTTCTATAGATGTGCTAATACTACATGGTCACATAGTGCAGTTGTGTAACCAGGAAAATTCATTACAGTTTTTACATGAAGTCTGTATTGTTGAACTTATCCATTGTTCACTGATGGAGACTTGAGTACAAAACTGTTTGAGGCAATTGCAGCCCTAAAGCTATCATAGCAATTGTAGTCCTAGCTATCATAGCCTATCTGTTCATATGAATTGAGGGCCATCTTTATGGTTTTTATGTGGTACCATACTCAGCAATCTCAATGATCTTTAGGTTGCACCATGTGGGGCCATCCTCAGCAGCAGTATGTGACTTCCAACTGATGAGAACTCCAACGAAAAGTAGGGCATCAGAATGGATCTGGCAGGTCCAGAGAGCAGAAGTGGTCAGGATCACTGGTATCTCAGGAGTATCATGTGTAGCTCAACAGGATGAGATTAAACAAGATGAAACAATGATTTGAGATAGCTTCAGACTGTAGAAATGTTACTATCCAGTATCTCACAAAAGTGAGTACACCCCTCACATTTTTGTAAATATTTGATTATATCTTTTCATGTACTCACTTTTGTTGCCAGCGGTTTAGACATTAATGGCTGTGTGTTGAGTTATTTTGAGGGGACAGCAAATTTACACTGTTATACAAGCTGTACACTCACTACTTTACATTGTAGCAAAGTGTAATTTCATCAGTGTTGTCACATGAAAAGATATAATCAAATATTTACAAAAATGTGAGGGGTGTACTCACTTTTGTGAGATACTGTATTTTCTATATTTATTTATTTATATCTATATCTGTTTGTTCATATCAGGTCAATGGTGTGAACACCATTATGAGTGGGTCCTATTACATTCTGATTGACCCGTACTGAATCTAGAATGGACACAACCGCTGTTCTCAGATGGTCTTCCGGGTTATCAAAATGAACATTAAAGTCACCAACAAATAATGCTTTGTCTAGAGGAACAACCAGATTTGAGATGAAATCTGCAATTTCACCAAGGAATTCAGAATATGGCCACGGGGGTCTGTAAATAATAATCAGCGGAATCGACTCAGGAGACTTATTTTTTGTGGCTACTGTATACTAGTATAAAGAACTTCAAAAGAGTTGAATTTATGACTAGGTTTTTGTGTGATGCCTAGATTATCATTGTAAATGAGTGCGACACCTCCTACTCTGCCAGTTAGATGGGGCTGATGTATATAACTGTATCCAGGACTGGCTTCTTTTTATGCTATGTACTCATTTGGTTTAATCCATATTTCTGTTAAACACATTATATTAAACTCATGATCAATAATGGTTTCATTAATAACAAGTGCTTTAAACGTAAGAGATCTAATATTTAACCGACCTAGTTTCAGATCAAAGGTGCTGGCTGTGCGTTCAGTATGATCTAATTTTATGTTAATTAGGTTACTAAAACAAACTTTCTGAATATTTCTTTAAAAAAATTTACCTCAGGGAACAGAGACAGTTTTGATATTGTGGAACCTAGGTGACGACAGTGTAGCTAGACGGTCAGTTTAGCCTGCATGTCTGCTCCCTGACCTTGGCTCTGGATTGTCAATGATTAACTAGGCCTGTTCTGAGACTATGGGCTATTCTGCAAGAAATGAGAGCAGCACCTTCCTGAGTGGGATGGATACTGTCTTGCCCTAACAGGCCAGCCTTGACCTCAAAACTACTCCAATTAGCTATAGCCACATTGTTTGGACATCCAGCAGTTCAGCGACCGTAACCTGCTGTAAGCTACATTACCATGCTGCATTGGGATGTGGTCAGAGCATATTACTGCATTGGATATCGCCTTCGCTAATTTACACACCTCTACAACGTTACTCTTAGTAACCTTTGACTGAAAAAGGTGTATATCATTAGCTCCTACATGAATAACTATCTTTAAAAACCTATGCTTACCTAAGAGCCTAAGATTACCTTACTATGTCTGGCACCTTGGCTCCCAGTATACACCTAACAAAAGCTGTTGGAGCCCCTAAAAGCCTAGCTAATTTCACATGCTCTTTCAGGTTTCTCAGCGGGTGTTTCAGTGAGGAGCGCAAACCTGTTGGACATGTGAAGCAGAGAGGAATGGTGCTCCCGTGGGCGAACCTTAGCATTAGCCTTGGCATTACAATTATACTGCTGAGTCGTCACCTATTCACCCCATCGTGAGTGCTCTAATGCCAGAGTTAGGGGATTCCTATCTCTGCCTGAGGCATCCAGAGTTTCCCCTACAGAAACTATGCTCTTCTGACTCTCTCACCCTCTGGGAGTCTGGATGCACAACTCTAATGCTGCATTCTTCTCCGTCAGAGCGCTAACTAGTATACATTTATCACAAAAAAGAATATTACTAATGGCCAGAGGAAGAATGACCAAACACTCAACACACTGCACTCAACACACTGAACAAGCTGAATGTTTGCCATATTGAGTGTTTAACATACCTTAGTCGAACATTAGTTGATATTATTTGGATGTGGATGGACTCCGTATGCTGTCTTTAGTCAAAAAACAAAAGTGCTATGATCAGAGTTCATATTCATAATGCTAAGTACTTTGTTATCTTGTTTATTAGTAGGTTCTTTAGTCAATGAGTGTTTCCCCAAATCCTTCCTAACTAACGTAGTGAATGAACAAGCACCCTGACCCATTTGTTATGCACTAAGTATATCCTTAGTGAGAGAGTGTCGGAAGAGAGAGTGTTGGAAAGCTGAACACAGGTGGTGAAAAACAAATCTCCAGATTCACTATGACATCTATAAAGAGAGACTTCGCATTTATAATTTAGAACTGAGAAATGCAAGACGGTCCTTCTAACATCATCTCCAAAATCAATAATAGCGCACGCACCTTGTTTGCTACTATCAACAGGCTAACCAACCCTCCTGTGTCAGTAGCCTCTGACTTTTTATCCACCAGGGCCTGCAATGACTTTGCCTTTTTCTTTACTGACAAAATTCAAAGAATTAGACAAGACAGGATATGTGCTGCTTCTGTGTCCATCTAAAGACAACTCTATTAGCATGATACAGTTTCATCCTATAACTCATGAAAACTTAGGGGACATTATACAACACCTGAAATCGTCCTCCTGCTGCTTTGATATTCTGCCAACAGGCTTTTTCAAAAAGGTTTCTAATTGCATGGCCTCAGAACTATTAGAAATTTTCAACACATCTCTTCTCTCAGGTTTCTTCCCACAGGCCCTGAAAACTGCTGTCATCAAGCCACTCTTAAAAAAGAATAATCTAGACACGTCACTAATGAGCAATTATAGACCCATATCAAACCTCTCGTTCTTAAGTAAAATTATTGCAAGAGCTGTTTTTCAACAGCTGAACAATTACTTAGAACTAAACGACTGTTTTGATGTCTTCCAGTCAGGGTTCCGACCAAATCTCAGCACTGAGACTGCTCTTGTTAAAGTCTTCAATGACATCCATTTAAACACAGACAGTGGCAGAATTTTAATCTTAGTATTATTGGATCTCAGTGCTGCATTTGACACGGTCGACCACAATATATTACTAGACCGACTAAAAAATTGGGTGGGACTTTCTGGCACTGTACTAAACTGATTTGAATCCTACTTAAGGGACAGGGACTACTTCGTGTCTATAGGCAATTACACATCTGACATTACAAAAATGACCTCCGGAGTTCCCCAAGGCTCCATTTTGGGGCCTCTTTTGTTTAACATCTACATGCTTCCACTGGCTCAGATTATGAAATACAACAAAATTTGTTACCACAGTTAGGCAGATGACACACAGATTTACATAACCATTTCGCCAGGGAAATATGATCCCATACAGGTGCTGAGGAACTGCATTGAACAAATCAATGATTGGATGTGCCAAAATTTTCTCCAATTAAACAAAGAGAAAACTGAAGTTAGTGTTTTTGGAGCTAAGAAGAAGCGATTAGAGGTCAGCGCTCAGCTTCAGTCTGTAATGTTAAAGACCACTGACCAAGTCAGAAATCTTGGTGTAATCATGGACTACGTTTACATGGACAGCAGTAATCTAATTATTGACCTTAATCTGAGTAAGATAATAATGTGATTAAGGTGTTTACATGAGTCGCTTTTAGAATACTCCTGTCATGTTCCCATTTTACATGTTTTAGAACATAATTAGATTAACAGCCCGCGTCATTATGTCACCGCGCCACGCTGTCTGACGTCCCTCCAGAATTTCACGTATCAACATACAGTTGGTCTTCGTTATGGTACCATATACAGTTTTGGGTGTTTTTATTTATTTTTTTTACGAACGCTTTAAGTGCAGTTAATTATTTGTCATGCTATACGTGCTAATAGACAACTGCTTGAAGCGGTGGGTGTGTCCCAAATCGCGTAGTTACCGTCTATATAGTAGCCGAGATGCATGTATTTTTCCCCACTACAGGCCTATAGTAGGAAAGTATGCGATTTGGGACACAGCTGAACTCTCTTGTTCACCGTAAAACGTAAAACTGCCATGTGTGATCATGTCCTGTCGCAAAATGCGGTGAAAACTCCCACACGACGTTCTTAATGTGATTAAGGTGTTTACATGTCACTACTACACGTCCATAATGCGACTAAAACAGGAGTACTCCACCTGTCTTAATTAGATTATTGCTTACTTCGATTATGACCTTAATTAGATTAAGGTAAGTAAAAATTGCTGTTTACATGGTAGTTTCTTAATTAGAGTATGGTCTTAATCGGATTAAGAGTGGATTATTGTTGTCCATGTAAACGCAGCTATAGACTCGGACTTGACCTTCAACAGCCATATTAAGACAGTTACAAAGTCAGCCTACTACCACCTAAAAAATATTCGAAAAAAATATTCGACGGGTTAGAGGACTAATGTCTCAGCAAGACTTAGAAAAACTTGTCCATGCATTTGTCTTCAGTCGACTCGACTACTGTAACGATGTCTTTAGGGGTCTATATAAGAAATCAATTAGACAGTTGCAGTTGATTCAGAATGCTGCTGCTCAGGTCCTCAATAAAAGACTAAAAAAGTAAAAGACTAAAAAAGTAGATCAAATAACTCCAGTCTTGAGGTCATTGCACTGGCTTCCTGTCTGTAAAAGAATTGATTTTAAAATACTGCTGTTGGTTTATAAAGCACTGAATGGTTTGGGTCCAATATATATTTCTAATCTACTGGTACATTATGAACCATCCAGACCTCTGAGGTCATCTGGAACAGGTCTGCTTTCTGTTCCCAGAGTTAAAACTAAACCTGGAGAAGCAGCATTTAGTTTTTATGTTCCACATATCTGGAACAAACTCCCAGAAAACTGCAGATCTGCTGAAACTTTTCTTTTTGTTGCTGCTTTTAATTAAATCATCAAGGTATTTTAATTAATATCTTATTCTGCACTGTAACCTTTTTAACTTGTTTTAACCTATTTTTATTTTTATGTTTTTATTTTTTGTTTTGTTTTCATTTATTTTTTATTTATTTTCATATTTTTTAATGATCTCTTTTTAATGTATTTTCTTTTTAAATGTTGCTTTGTGTTGCTTTTATGTTTTATGTAAAGCACTTTGAATTACCCTGTTGTTGAAAATGTGCTATACAAATAAATTTGCCTTGCCTTGCCTTGTTCAGATCTTGTGTGCAGTTCTACCTCAAAAAGACAGAGGCTGCTAATTTCTATACAAAACAAATCCTCAGTTATATTGTGTGAATGTGATCTCTTGCCCTAATGTTAACGTTATTAATGAGATAGATAGATAGATAGATAGATAGATAGATAGCATCTTAGGTATGAACCTCAGCTTGCATGACTGTGTGTGGTTGGGCAAGACTCTTATTAATAATTTTATCTGCACAAAAAAAAACAAATGGTGTAAACTGCGTTTAAAACTGTGCTCATGTAAATCAATTAACATGGAACCAACAAGTTAACTTAACAAGTTAAGTGTAAGAGATGAATTTATGTTGACGTAAAATATTTCATTTGTGTGGAACTGATGTACAGAATTGAATCAAGTGAATTCAATAACCCTTTTTACTGGAGCTTTTCTACTCCCTTTGGTTGCTGTTTTGTAATTTGAATTGACTTGATTTGAATTTGTAAATCAGTTCCACATGAATGAATTGATTTACATTAACACAGTTTGTTTTTGTACAGCCAACATGATTTAATCATGCCGATTCAAAACCATGGAAAATTAAATAAATTAAATTGAATTAAACTCCACGCAGTCACCAGGATCAAATCCAAGACCCTGAAGTTGTGCAATAGCAATTTTAGCCACTACACTACCATGATAAGCATGAACAAGTCAGGTTAATTTATTACCACTCAGTGGCTACATATTCACATCTTTTCAGTTTAGCTCTTCCAAACAAATGTAATTTCTGTTGTAAATCGTTTATTATGTGTCACTAATGGAGGTTGAGATGGACGCAAGTGCAGAAATTCAAACATTTAATAAAGAACAAAGCATACAAAAGACACTATGACTTTAAGGCAAACCACTGTGGCAAAGACTAAACACGGCAACAGGGACAAAGGTAAAGAAAGACAAAGGTAAGACCAGAAATGCAGTGCAAACAGTGGCTCATTAACAGAAACGTTATTCATGTGCAAGTGGTCATGTGACTAAGATGCAGTGGCTGCTGGGAACTGTAGTTCAGAGTTCCTTCTCTGATACATGACACTATGCTTGAATCTATCATCCACTATTTAAAAATGCTGTCTAACTGTATCTGTTTATGCTGTTTAAGTCACTGATTTATCTATTAATTTTACCTCTGACTGTAAATCAGTTGTTTGACTATCAACTCGTGGCATTTCTCCAGACTCGGGCTTGGCAGAGCCAGCAAAGAACTACTTACAACTTGTTCGTTAAATCTCTTATAATGAAGGCTTTCGGAAAACACTTGCAAAACAGGCTCTGTATTTTATGTACATCCTTCTTTCCCTTCAAATCCCAGCACCACCAAAGAATTTTTGATAAATGCACAGGATTAATGCACTCTAAAGTGATATAATTCCCTCTATTCCTAGCATGTTATTTTAATGATTTTCAGTGGAATTGTCATAAAGGCATTTTATTTTTGTATATACCTATTAACACGGGCACAACTGGCAGGCAGTAGATTGAGCTTTAAATAATTAAATGACAAATTCCTCATCCCCCAATGAAAAAAAGCTTGAATCTCATAAAGTCAGGTCTCAAGATAGCTCTCATACAGTGGTGCTTGAAAGTTAGAATTTTCTGTATATTTGCATAAAAATGATGTAAAACATCATTAGATTTTCACACAAGTCCTAAAAGTAGACAAAGAGAACCTAATTAACCAGTGAGACAAAAAAACATTATACTTGGTCATTTATTTATTGAGGAAAATGATGCAATATTTGATTGGGTTCTCTTTATCTACTTTGAGGGCTTGTGTGAAAAGCTGGTGATATTTTAGCTCAAATTTATGCAGAAATATAGACAATTCTAAAGGGTTAAACATTCAAGCACCACTGCAGATAAACTAGTATGAAGTCAGGAAAATCATGATGTAGTCAGGCATAAATCTAAGTGTAGGAGTCAAATACTTCATTTCTGCAATCAGCAGGATCAAATCTAGCCAAGCTTTATTCATAGACATTCTTCACTTTATCCTAATGGTGTGAGATGTTCTCACTGTGATGCTTCAGAAATGTAGCGAGGCTTTTACACACACACACACACACACACACACACACACACACACACACACACACACACACACACACCACAATTCTTTCTAAAAATCTGTAATCCCTATTTTGCTTCATTTTCTTCTTTCCTTTTCTATTTCTTTCCCATTTTTGCATAAACCTTCTAAAATCCATTCTCTTCAATAGTTTTCAGCCTCTGTAATATTATATATGAATAAAATCATTTTTAATGAAGTATTAATCCATTTAAAAAAAACCCTTTCTCCACACACACACACACACACACACACACACACACACACACACACAAAAACTGATTTAACCCACTGAGGTCCTCTGTGTATATTCTTTACTAAGTGAGATGGACAGAGCTAGACATGCTTTATTAGAGTCAGCGATATTAAACCAATATCCAGAAAGCAAAACAACAAAAAACAAAACAAAAAAAACCACAAAAAAAAACCAATACAAATAAGACCCAAAATCCTTTAGGGCTGGGGAATGACCTCTGCCTCGTTTGCATGCAAGTCTGTGCCCACAAGAACAAACTGATAGATGCAGAGTTTGATTTAACATGTGAATAATTTAAACCAAGTGAAAAAGGTCAAGAAATACATCAGCAGTAAGATTCAGGGTGGGTTATTCTTTGTGTCTCTGTATTTCTTTCGGTTGTTTAAAACTCATACGGCTTTATTTGAGTCTCCATACTTTCCACAATACATTTGAACTGTGGAATCAATTGAAGTAGATTGCAAAAAAAATTCAATCAAATCAGAAAGCTGAATAATTTTCATGACAGTAACACCCACCTACAACATGACAACTTCATTTTCTAGAAGTGAAGGAAGCAACACTCTTTGCTTTCCTCCCAAAATAGTGGGGCTAATTTCGTTTTGATGATGCTATATGTGAAGATTTTACTGAAAAGAAGAAGAAGAAGAAAAAAAACATGGCTAAATGAGGCATCACTGTGTGTTCTCTAGAGTATTACAAATAAGCTAAAAATTCTGCCAAGGACATCCACTTCTCCAGATGCAGCTATTAGCATCTCCCTCTTCCCCCTGCTATATAGTGCTGTACCAGCTGCAAACTACTTCATTTCCTGTCATCTCATTCTCTGACACATTCACTCCAGAATCAATTCATCCGTCCTCTATTTTAGGCAATAAAGACAGAAACCATCTCTCTTCCTGTGATCTCAGAACATCCATGTTTTTTAACATGTAAGTTGTGAGCTGGTGTGTGTGTGTGTGTGTGTGTGTGTGTCTGTGTGTGTGTGTGTGTGTGTGTGTGTGTGTGTGTGTGTGTGTGTGTGTGTGTGTGTAAAGTACTCTCTTGGTCATTCTCTCAGGATTTAGTGACCAAGAATGGAGGAAGAAAAGAGAATGGAGGAGGACGAGAGAAAATAGGAGTTGATGGGTGGAGTGGAGCCTCTGATTCACTCTTTTAAACATCTCTCATTACTCTGTATAATTACAGGGATTATTTGCACACTTATCCCACACACTTATGACTATTCATTACTTGCAAAATGTCAGAACCCAGTTCTAGCACACAAACACACACACACACACATATAGACACACAAAAAAAACTACAGTTTTTACCCCAGGCTAAATGTGTGAGCTCAATCTGGAAAAGCCATCTGTCATTTTTCTGGATATTCTATGCTATGTGCTCTCTGTACCATGTGCTTTTCTACAGTATGTCATCCATGTTTTCCACTGGTTATGAGATTTTCTGCGTTTTCAATGTTTGTGTGCTTCTTTATGTTATTTTGGAAGTGTGCAGCAGACAGGAACAGATGAACAGATGAACTGCCCTTGAGCAGTTATTTACGTAGACACTGTTATAAATGTAATGCCATCGTATTATGAAATATTTTGTTTTTGTAAAGTGTCCTTCATGAAGGCTACCCTAAGTGCCTTTACCCAGTGGAGTGTTACTTCTGGTTTGAGGATTTTAAGGTGTTTGTTGTTATTGAGTAGTAATGAAAAGTAGATGATGTGTACTTTTTACAGTGTTGAGACTTATGTAGTTCCTCTGAGCTCTTGCATGAAATAAATAAGTAAAATTTTCTTCAAACAAATGAGCAAAAGTTTGATTTACTCGTTTAGCAATTTCACTCGTCAGTTTACCTCAATGTTTTAAAAAGGTCATTCTAATTAAGTAATTTTTATAGAAATAAAAATTATAGATAGTAACAATAATAATACTAATAATAACAACAACAGCAACAACAACAACAACAACAACAACAACAATAATAATAATAATAATAATAATAATTACTATAATTATTATTACTATTATTATTATTATTATTATTATAGAGAGATTAGGTTGATTGATAGGGATTAGGGTTGATACACTAGAGTATTCATGTAGGCCCCCAAAAATTGTAAATCACAATTCTAATCCCCCCCCACCTCTCTCTCTAGCCATCTCTCTCCTGCTTTCTCTCTCTTGTTAGTATTATCAGTGTCGCTCCAGAGACAAGGCAAGGTTATGAGTCTGAGAATGTGCTGGGATGTAGTTACCATGGTAACCTGACTTTTCAACTTCCCCAGCCCCCCCACCTGATTAAATACTGGCTACATCTTACCTGAGTTGGTGCAGATAATAGGTTATTGCATTAGCCATTTTAACATTTTGACTAATTTGCATGCCACCAAACATTAGATTTAAGCATTAAAAAAAGAAAGATTAAAAAAAAAAAAAACAAGCCAAGTACATGAAAGAAAAACTAATATGTATACTAATACATTGATGAAAAGCATAATTGTCTGTAGAATAATAATAATAATTTTAAAAAGGCCACTGTTTGTAGCATCACAAGGTCTGAACTGATTGCTATTTTTTCTGGACAGTGAGACACATAAAAGCAACAAAGATAGAAACTGAGAGTCAGTGAACGAAACTGTGAAAACATATGGGCATTAATGAGGGAGATACTGGAGGATATAGCATCCATCTGTCTTACCATGAGTGAGAAGCCCACTAAAAGAGTTGCTAATCATTTTGCTCGAGAAGCGTCCTTTATATGTCAGTATTTGACACCCGAGCTGTGTCAATCCTCATCTAATTACTTGAGTGATAAAGCCTAATGAAGTACATTACACTGAGTCTAGATATCGCTGGCAATTCTTCCAAAAAACAAACAAACAAACAAAAAAAAAACAACCATTGTCATATTATGTCTTCTTTTGTAATGATTTTCTGCCAAATGAGCTATTATGAGGGAGCCTGTATTCTGTTTCTTTTCCTCATCCATTAGTGCTGTCAGTTCTCAGGAGATAAAGTGGTAAAGCCCTGCTAATCATTCGGGGCTGAGCCCAGATTCTTCTGCATCAAAAAATATTTAAAAATGGGCTTCTAAAGAGACAATTTCAGTGCATTTTTTCTTGCATGTGAGAGCTAATTACTTTGAAAAGTTGGATTTATCATAAAACCTGCCTCGATAAAATATAAAACTTTTTGGCTATCTAACACGGGACTAGGCTAGTTTAGTGTCGCTAGCCAAGGCGAGGCAAACTAAGCTATCACTGTATGGGTTTAGCTGCTACATTACCACACGAAATGCATTAGCTGTCCTTATGCTCTGCTCATATAGACATTTACACACTGCTCAACATGAGAGGATGTTAATGTTTCAGTTTCAACCCTTTTAGTGGTGAAAAAAAATCCATTTTCCATTGACACTAACTGACTGTGTGAGCTAGCATTTGGCAGAATTGAGAGCTGTCAGCCAATAAGACACGAGTATTTCCATGTATTTTCCAGTAAATCCTGTCTGATTGGTCTTGCCTCCGTTCACTGAAGATAAAATACAACACTCTGGTCACTGAACATACAAAATTACAGCACTGCCAGCTTTTTTTTTTTACTGATGTTATGTTACTTAATGATAAACCCCACCAAGTGGAGAATTATTTGGGGCTAAAGAAAAAAAAATCTTTGGGGCTACAGCCCTCAATATCCAGGCCAGGTTTCGCCCCTGGTAAGGTCAATCATTAAAGCACAGTTGATTAATCAATAATTTTCTTTTTGTTATGATTACAGTACTCAAATTATATTGACATTTGAAGTGTGGTATTGTTATACTCCAAAAATGCAAATGTGATTTGGAACCCAAACAAAACCAAAATATTTGACTAAAAATCTTGTAACATACAGGCTGTGTTTGTCGGTAGAGGTCAAAATGAATTACAGATTAATTAATTTGCTACATTATATTGGATTGCCATATCTATTAATCCTCCATGCTCAGCTGTTTTGCAAGACAAAACCTGACTCACACAAGTACCATAGCCTGCTTTCATTGTATCACATGGATTAACAACTACTCATTACAATACAGTATGCAATTATGAAGTCATTAGGAAAGCTATAACAGTTCTCTCTCTCTCTCTCTCTCTCTCTCTCTCTCTCTCTCTCACACTCACACACACACACACACACACACACACACACACACACACACGCGTGCACACGCATGCACCCGTACACGCACACGCACACACACACACAGGTGACAAAACAATGCAAACAAATACACATGGGAATGTGTTAGAGCCATAGATGCCTCAGTTCTGTTCTACAAAAGTAATGGAAAACACTACAGGCAGAGAGCGATCTGAACTCACGTTCCAGCAGGTAGAGACACATAGAAGTGAAATCATTTATTTGGGAACAGAACATGCCTGTCAACTTCTTAAACCAGACATTAGTAAACTATGTAAATTAGTGAAGCATGACACAAAATTTCTGCCTGAAATCAAACCTTTGCACAAGGGATCACATATTGTTTCTGCTGAACTGTCCATAAAATGATTTTGTCTCTGTTTTTTTTTTATGAAGTACAAAATTCCAGTGCATTTGGTCTCTGTCTCTGAAGTACCTTCCCAAACCCTGTTCTACACCAATATTAAAAGCATGAAATATATAAATATAAAGTTAAAAGGATACTTGCTTTGACCTTGTTGAGGATCAAAACTGTATGGCACAATATCTTAAATCAGATAAAACCTTACATAATAATTTCTATTTATCAAAATGTTATAGTGATATGATCTTAGATAACTAGAGATAGAGTGTGTGAAAGAGAGAGAGAGAGAGAGAGAGAGAGAGAGAGGTGACGCTTTGTTGTTCTTTTGCGGAACATCTCCCCAGCTAATAAGATCAGGCCTTATTAAGAGTGTGTGGACATTCAGCAGAGGTCAGATCTAATTGGACCAGCTATTTCTTTAACTAAGTAACACTTTTTAATGATCTGTGTGCTGTTTTGACCTCTTCATATGAGCACAGCAATGGCCTCCCATCATTCCCATCACAATAAACAAGTATGGAGAGGTACTGTAGACAGTATATTTAAAATGCTTGATTATTCTGAATATACTGGTGTACTGGATTAAAATGTGTTCACCTAAAAACCTAAATACACACTCTCTCTCTCTCTCTCTCTACATTGGTATTATAACTTGACAAGATATTTGAATAAACCTGACACATCTTGGCAGATCTGAACATAATTTGTGACTTTGTTGAGACATCTACTGAAACTCAAGAGAAGACATGAGATTGCTGAGGTCTTGTGTCTCAGAGACTAGAGAATTAATCAGAAGTCTTTCTTTCCTTTATATTGCAACTCTTTGATGTTTAGAAAAAAAAACTAGAGGAGATGATCAGGTGATACAGAAAGCATGACGATTAGGCAGGCATGATTATATGACATGAATTAATTCATCATGCACAATGCATATACAGTAATCATGTAGATACAAGTCAAGAGCTTGTGTTAATGTTCACATCAAACTTATTGACTCTGACCACGGCATGATTGTTGGTGCCAGATTTGACGATTTCAGAAACTGGAAAAACAAACAAACAAACAAACAAACATCCAGTGAGTGGCAATTCTGTGGGTAAAAATGCTTTGCTCTGATAAGAGAGGTCAGGATAAGAGAGGTCAGAGGAGAACTGTCAAACTAGTTCGACAAGAAGGCTACGGTAACTCAAATAATTACTCTTTACAATCATGGTGAGCGGAAAAGCACAACACATCAAATACACAAAATGTCCAACCTTGAGGAGGCTGGGTTACAACAGCAGAAGACCACTTGTGTTCTATTTACAGTATATTCAGCGAATTCATGCACAAATGCCTGAGTAGCTGATGAGTATATAGTTACATCTGAGGTATGAATGTGGACAATTCTGGTATTATTCTATAACTATGCATGCTTTATCCAACTTGAACAGGGCATAGATGCAAGTACAAGTGCTAGAAATGAGATTCCTGTCCAGGGTTGATGGACGTACTCTCCAATTCCGGCAATCCAGGAGATCATCTCTCATCTACTCCAATTCCAGATTGCTGGGACTACGGCTGCTTCTAAGGCCAAAGAGACTTCATATAAATCCATAATGAACTTTTTCACACTATCTGTTGTTACCCAGATGAGGATGGGTTCCCTTCTGAGTCTGGTTCCTCTCAAGGTTTCTTCCTCTTAACATCTTAGGGAGTTTTTCCTCGCCACCGTCGCCACTCAGTGGCTTTCTCAGTTGGGATAAATTCACACTTTTTAATATCTATATACCGTGTTGATATTTCTGTAAAGCTGCTTTGAGACAATGTCTATTGTAAAAAGCGCTATACAAATAAAATTGAATTGAATTGAATTGAATGATCGGAGTTGAGCCGCTGCTTCTCCTAATTGAGGGGAGCCACGTGCGGTGTTTCGGGCACATTACTAGGACAGCTTCCACTAGGGCTGTATCAGGCATATCCCACTGGACAGACACCCCAGGAAAGACCAAGGATTCACTGCAGAGATTATATCACTGAGGATGCCCAATAGGAACTGGAGTTTGTGGCCAGGTTTAGAGAGTTTTGGGCTGACATTCTCAGCTTCTTGCCACCAGGAAAAGTGGAAGGAAAATGAATGAATGAAACAAGTAATGATTTATTCATCATTATGAAATGATTAGATAATAGTATATACTGTACAGACATTAACAATGACATGAATTTTCATAAATATTTGTTCAATGTCAAATTGACTTTTAATGAATGATTTTTATAGCTATTAATGATGAATTTAATGAAAGTTAGTAGAGTGTTGGGTTCAGGAACAGTGGAAAAATGTCAATTGTACTGTATATGTGGATGGATTATTTTAGACGTCATGTACATGGTGGAAGCTGACATTATCCCATATATGATAACAGCATAGGTAGTGTAATCTGACATCCAGTGCATTGAGAAATTCCAGGAGGGCAGCTGTAGTGTATGAGCCAGTGATCACATGGTGATAGATGACCACATGCAGACTAATGGCAGCATTCCCCCTCTTTGGGCAGGGACAATCAATTTTGTCTTGTGCTCTTTGTCTTATGATAGTATTTTCTCTGTCATGACTTTTGTCCAGATTAAAGCCAGCTTCATCAACATACACATATTCAACTGGGTCAATGCCACTAAAAGAAGGTGTCACCACATAGAATATGAAAACTGTGAAATATTACAAAACTAGCAAGATACATGTACATACACATGGCACATCTCTTTCATGTCGTTAGAGTTTCTCTTAAATATAACTCTTTATATTGGCTTCCTGCTTCATCCTTATGTTATGGAAAATACCATTGTCATTTATGGTACATGTCAATTTCAGCTCATTGTTGTCTGGTAAACATAAGATACCTATCCCCATTAGATGGTTCTCAGTTCAAAAAATTCTAATGATTACAACTATTCTTTGTTTAGTTGTGGCTGGATTCACTGCCCAGCTTCCTTCACAATCATGTCATGACTGATAATATCATCATCATCAATAATAGCTTTTTTTCATTTCATAAATTCATATTCAGTAACCATTTTATCATGACCAAGGTTGTGTTCCAGGAACAATGGGTCAATGAATATACCCTTAATAGGACACCAGTCCATCACCCGGCACCATTTACACAGACATTCATACACTCATTCATACCTTTAGGCAATTTAGCATGGCTAGTTCAACTCCTGGTATGTTTTTGTGAGGTGGGAGGGAACCAGAAAACCACAGGGAAACCCCTGCAGACACAGGGAGAACATGCAAAACTCCACATAGACAGTAACCTGAGCTCAGGATCGGTCCAGGAGCTGTGGGACGACAGTGGTACCCGCTGCACTGCCATGTCGCCAAAGTATAGCTCTTCTGCCTACCATGTCCTCTTAATACTTCCCTTATGAAATCCAACTTGCTCCATTGTTTTTTGGAACATAAATAACAAATCTCTGAAATAACAAAGAGAACTGATTGGATAATTGTGGCAAGTTGTGTTTGCAGAGCTCGAATTTATTTTTGTTCCAACTGTAGATTTATAATTGCTCCAACTGATTCAAACATTCATAAAAATGAAACATTTGTGTTCACAGTGAGAAGTTCCTAGCTATGATAGATGTTTTGAAAAGCAGTGCGCTAATTGCAGGTCAAATACAAAATATGTTGTAATGAGAATGTGTTTTTCTCATTGTGAATAAATGGCATGGTTCTGGGATTTTAGCATTAGCAATTCAATACTTGGTGCATTCATTCAGTTACATACACTGCGTATACATATGGGAATAACTGCAAACACGCACACAGCTCAATGGCACAGTAGACATGGTCTCAGATAATTGGAGAAGGAGAAATAGAGAGAAAGAGAGGTGATTCTTTGTTGTTCTTTTGTGGAACGTCTCCTCAGTTAATAAGATCAGGTCTTATTGTGAGTGTGTGAGCATTCAGGATAGGTCAGAACTAATTTAACTGGCTCTTTGTTCAACTAATTAACACTTTCATGGATTTGTATGCTGTTTTGACCTCTTCAACTGCAAACAGAAATCATATCCCAGCACAACAGAGAAGGACAGAAAGATACTGTGGACAATAATTATATGACCAAAACTATGTGGACACCTGACCAGAACACTCATATGGGCTTTTTGAACATCTCATTCCAGATTTAGTCCCTCGTCTGCTGTTATAATCAGCTCCACTCTTCTGGGAAGAAGCCATGAGAAAGGTTGGGCACTGATGTCGTGCAAAGAGGCCTGGGGTGCAATCGGCATTACAATT